>NC_138369.1:10064771-10127125 GCF_054177405.1 Leptonychotes weddellii
GTCAGAGGGAGAAGCAGACTCCCCGCTGAGCAGGGAGCCCGATGCGGGACTCGATCCCGGGACTCCAGGATCATGACCTGAGCCGAAGGCAGTCGCTTAACCGACTGAGCCACCCAGGCGCCCTTAAATAAAATCTTTAAAAAAAGAAAAAAAAAAAGTGGACCCGCTTCCCTTAACGCTGGGTCCCGCCCCCTCACCGCCAACCCCGCCCAATCTCTCTAGGCCCCGCCCCGCCCTGTGGAGCGACCCCGCCCGTTGGATCCAGCCTTTGAAGTTAATGCACAACACTGACTCAGGCGCCTCTCCGGGAGCGGACCCAGGCTCGGAGAGCCGGACGCTGGGACAGGTAACCCCGGACCGGAGCGGTCCGTGCGGCCCGCAGCTGGGGCGGAGGTTCCGGGGGACTTCTCGGGGGCGGTGTCCGTGGGCTTCACGCGCTCCAGCAGTGCAGGCGAGGCTGCAGCAGGGCGGGGGTTAACTGGAGGCGGGCCCACCCAGGATACGCGGTGGCGTCACGGGCGTCGCGCCTTTCCGGGTTACGCAGCCAGGGGCGGGCTGCTCTGAGAGCCAATCGAGTGCGTCTATGCAAATAGCGGCGGAGCTAGCGCTGTCGCCAGTCGGCGGAGAGTTGGCCGCTCCGGGCTCCGCCTCCCGGTGGGTCCTCCAGGCTTCCCCGCCTCCAGGCGCGCCTTTCTCTGGTGCCCACAGGCGGCCCGCCGACCCCCCCCGCCCCGCGGGGGCCACGGCGCCCCCCGCAGGACCCGCCCGCCGCCCCGGGGATGCCCGAGCGGCGCCTCCCTGAGGCCGATGCCCACCCGGGAGTCCTCAAAGACCCGCGGCTACCGGGGGGACCTGCAGACCCGCCCGCCTGGCCCTGGGCCCCCGGTGAGTCCGAACGGGTGGAGGGTCCCCAGGCCGAGCCTAGGCAAAAGATCATTCCCCCCAGTTTGAGGGATCCTGCCTTCCCCATACCCTGGTTAACTCCAAACCATAATTCCTGCGGCACCCGCAGCGGTTGGTGCCTCCAGGCCCGGAAACCAGCGCCCCCCGCGCTCTGCGCGAGGGTCAACCAGGAGCGCACAGCGCAAGGCCCAAGAAGATTGTATTTGAGGATGAGCTGCCCTCCCGGGCCCTCTTGAGCACCAGGAAGCCTATTGAAGCCATCCCCAGGGGGCATATGCCAAGGGCCCACCCAGTGCCCGACTATGAGCTGTGAGTGTCCCCCACGTTGTTCCTGATGCCTGGGAACAGGGAAGGGGCACTGAGGACGGGGCTTTGACAAATGAATAGGAGTTTACTAAATAATAAAACGAGAAAAGGAGTTTGGGGCAGGGAGTCCCACATGGGCAAAGAAGAACAAATTAAACTGATTGGGGGAAAGGGACGAGTTCTTTCCATTCACACTCTGCTCCACTTTAAACCCGCAGTAAGTACCCACAAGTGAGCAGTGAGAGGGAACGGAGCCGCTATGCTGCAGTGTTCCAGGACCAGTACACAGAGTTCGTGGAGCTCCAGCAGGAGGTGGGCTCTGCACTGGCAAAGCTCCAGCAGCTGGAGACCTTGCTGAACTCACTGCCCAGGCCGCGAAGCCAGGTCAGCCCCGGCAGAAACCCCTGCCCCACAGCCCTTCCAGGTGGTGGACCCTGGCCTCTGGGACCCCCTCTGGGTCCAGGTCTCTGGGCGCCTTCCTCCTCTAGGCTGGGTGGGCACCACAGTATAGGGGTCAAGGTCAGCCCTTGAAGTCCTCACTAGATAGGTCACTTTGTCTATCTGAGCCTCAGTTTCCCCATGCCTCCTTGGGTTCAGCATTCTCTGAGCCCCCCACCCCCTTCTCCACTTGCAGAAGGAAGCCCAAGTTGCCGCCCGTGTCTGGAGGGAATTTGAGAAGAAGCAGACGGTGAGTCGTGTCCCCTGAGTCCCACAGGCTGGCCTTTGCACGCCTGACCCTCCCATGAGGCTCAGTGTGCCCAGTTTCACGGAAAGAAAACTGAGGCCCAGAGAGAAAGAGGCAAAGGGTTGAGCCGCTGAGGGCCAAAGGCCAAAGTACCACAAGGACTTTCCTGGGTCTTGCCCTGCCCAGGACCCCAGCTTCCTGGACAAGCAGGCTCGCTGCCACTACCTGAAGGGCAAATTGAGGCACCTCAAGATGCAGATCCAGAAGTTCGATGAGCAAGGAGACTTCGAGGGCTCTGTGTACTTCTGAGGGCCCTGGCAGACAGGCAGAGGGACACATCGAGGTGGCGGTCCCACCTGCCCTCGCCTCTCCTCCTTCCTCCCGGCTTTAGCTCCTGCTTTTACCCCCTCTTGGGGTAGCTTTGGCGAGTGCCTCAGCCTCTGAGACCCAGCTCTGATGGCGCCTCCTCCGGGAAGCCGTCCCAGAACCTCCTCAGGGACCACCGGCTCTGAGCCCAGATCTCAGCCCATCCCCTGGAAGCAGGTCCTGCCTAAGTCTGTATCTCAGTGTAATAAACATTTATGATGTCTGCTGCGTCCAACTGCTTAACACTCCTGAGCTCACTCAGCTGTCACCGAAAACGTGTTCTTCCATTTTCCAGAGTTAAAAATCGAAGTTCCGGGAAAGGGACTTACCCAAGCAGGGTGTGAACGCTTGTCTGTCCAGAGGGTTCCCTCTCCACCCGGAGCCTCGCGTGGCCTTCTGGTGGGAAGCTAAGGGGCTGACATCCAGCATTACCGCTCAGCCAGGCCTGTCTCCTCAGGGAAGATGGCCTGGGCCCAGTGAGAGAGCAGTAACTCCATGTCTCCCAGAGCACTGCAGGCCCAGCAGCGATGGATGCCAGGCAGAGTGTGAGCGCAGCTTGTGCCGGCTCTGGGAGAGTCCCGTGGTGCCCACCCCGTGCCAGGCCCGAGGGACGGAGGGGCGCCTGGGTGGCTCAGTCGTTAAGCGGCTGCCTCCGGCTCAGGTCATGATCCCAGGGTCCTGGGATCGAGCCCAACATCGGGCTCCCTGCTCCGCGGGAAGCCCGCTTCTCCCTCTCCCACTCCCCCTGCTTGTGTTCCCTCTCTCGCGGTCTCTGTGTGTCAAATAAATAAAATCTTCAAAAAAAAGATTTTATTTATTTGAAAGAGAGAGTGTGAAAGAGAACACGGGGGCGAGGGGCAGAGGGAGAGAGAGGGAAGCAGACTCCTTGCTGAGCGCAGAGCCTGATGCGGGGCTCGATCCCAGGACCCTGAGAACATGACATGAGCCGAAGGCAGACGCTTAACTGTCTGAGCCCCCCAGGCGTCCCCTTCTGACTCTGCCTCCCAGGGGATCCCCAGGGGATGGGGACCGTCAGAGAGGCATCTATTGCAGGCAGGGAAAGCAGTGTCAGCCACCAAATCCCAGAGTCCTCAGTCCCAGGACCCGTCCCCATGGGGCCTGTCTCCTCAGGGAAGATGGCCTGGGCCCAGTGAGAGAGCAGTAACAGAGGGCCGGATGGCAGTCTTTACCACAGAACCTCAGGAGGTCTTCTTGCAAGAAGGGCCGTATGCGTCGGGTTTTGTAGGAGTTCTGCAGTCAGGCCTAAGACATCCACGTCTCTGGCCTGGGGACTGGACAGCAGGACAGACAGAATGGTCTCGCTCCGTTCTCAGATGTCCTGTGAATCTCATAGGTCATCGCTGTCCAGCCAATTGGAGGGGGCATATGTTTGCTTACCTGCAGGGCATCGTGGAAGACGCGGACCCCGGGCAGAAACAGTCCACCCTCCAATGGGAGCCCAGTATCCTCTCCATCCCATTCCTACTTCAGTCCCCTCTGGGGGCAGAGCATACCCACAAGACCCCCATTCGTCCCCCAGGAAATGGATTCAGACACCCTGTCTTCCCGCTCAGGCCTCTTCCTAGATGGACATGAAGCAGGTGGGTGCTCATGGGGAGCGTTTTGAAGAAGGCTTAAGAGCTGAGCACGGGCCCAGCCTGCGGAGCAAGACCTGAGTTCTTCCCCATTTTCAAAGGGGCATCTTGGATGGAGGGCTTGTCTTCCTGGCCTGCCCCCACCATCCAGGCTTTCTACCCACCCTCTAGAGGCACAGTCCTGACAGTCAGTCCCACAGGCGCCTTTCCCACCACAGAGCTGGGCCACAAGCCTCTGAGGCCAGGATGGCAAGGTCCCTGCTGCCATCCATCACCCCACATCAACTTAATTAAGTCCACCTTCCAGATGTCAATCTCTGAAAGAGTTTTTTTGGTTACATGTGAGAAGAAACCAAACTCAGGCTCAGGCACAAAAGGGTAAATCTGGGATCATGAAACTGAAGCACCTAAAGGTTTCAGATATGGCTTGATCCAGGGGCTCCAAAGGCACCCTGGAAGTTGGTCTTCCTCTTTTGGCTCTTTCAATTACAGCCTATTTCCAAATCCCACCATCAAATCTCAGTGGCCGTCTCTGGGCCACACGCCCTCCCTGAACCAATTGCTGTAGCCAGGGGAGGGAGGGCTCTGTCTGGGCTGAGATCATGTGGCAGAACTACCCCAAATGCTTCTCCCGAGGACACTGGGGCCCGGACACCATGATTAAGGGCTGACCAAAGGAAACAATAAGGTGTTTGCTCCAGGCCCTGTGTGAATCTATGAGGCCCACCTTCACAGGCCAGAGCCTGAACCTGAGCCTGAGCTATCTGCAGGACTCAACTCCTACGGACTCACTAGCTGACCACAGGACCCCCTCCCTGCCCCCAGCTGCTTCCCCACAAAACTCTCCAACAAAAACAGCAAGTAGGGCTGTTGCTAGGTTGTGGGTGTCCCAGATGGCTGGGAGGGGGTAGCCGTGGTGGGGTGCCCTCCGTTCTGCCTTCCCCTCACAAAGATGATGGAGGCCGAGCAGGTAGGAAACATCTTTATTATTGGCCTTGATTCATTCATCATGTAGTGTGCGACGTGGAGTACGTGTCCAGAGGATCTGCCTGGCGCGTACTACCCCCGCCCCTCTAGTGCAGACACCAGGCCTCTGTCCATCACACAAGGGAAGCCAACCCCACCGGCCCACAAGTCCATGCTTGGGGTGCTGAGCTCCAGGCTCTCCCAGGAATGGACCCTCGGTCCCTCCCCCTCTATTTTGGCCAGGAGTCCTGGGGAGGCCGAGGCTGAAGCCTGAACAAGCACTCTCTTTTTGGTTTCGTGATCATTTAAAAAACAGAGGAGACAACATTTCACAGTCTTTAAAAAATAGGAGTCTGAGGAGAGAAGCCAAGGTCCTCCACTTGGGGGCCCCGCGCGAGGCCGAAGCATCCATGTCCCTTGAGGTCTGCAGACCCAGCCGCAGCGCAGCCGGCCCTGTGAAGTCACTGGCCTGAGCCATAGGGCCAGTTGAAGGTACTTCCTGACAGCAGCATGTCTCGGATCAGCGTCTCGATAGGTGTCTTGCCCACCAGGCGCATGAAGAACAGCTGGGAGATGAGGGAGGCGGGGACAGCGCGCAGGGCTGGGAGCCGAAGCAGCAACCGTCCGAAGCGCTGGGGCTGGGACGGGTACTGAGCCCGCACATACTCTGTGAGGGCCACCTGCGCCTTCTCCTGCAGGCTTTCCACGTGTGCTGGGTCTGAGAGGCCACAGGCATCTGGGGAGACAAGGGCAACGTCAATCGGGTGGGCAGTGGCAGGAGGACACGAGGCCCCTCCAGGGGTGACTGGAGGGCACCACTCGGGGTTGTGGGTCTGGCGGGGGGGCGCGTTCAGGTGGGAAATGGAGGCCTGAGGCACAAATGGGCGCATCTCAGGCAGTGCCGGTCCTCAGGAGAGACTGAGGTGGTCTCAACTGCGGCCAGCAACACAGGAGTGTGGCCAGCCGTGTCTCAGGACAGAGGAGCCCCGACTGAGGCCTTTGGCAGGGTGACAAGTTCTAATCAAGCTCGAGGGGAAGGGAGCTAGGGAGGGAGGGGACTTGGGAAGGAAGGCCAAGCCCAGAGGGAGTGTTCAGACAGAATGGCCTAGTGTGTCAGTGAATGTGACAGCATCTAAGCTGGGGACCCATGAAGGGCAAGGTACTGGGGAAAGAGGGGCAAAGCCATATTTATCAAATGAAAGCCACCTCTCAGAGTGCTGGGTCTGGTTCTTGCATCCCTGACCCCACGAAGATACCTATGGGATCCGGAACCTTCCAGAGTGCAGAACCAGCTGTGCCACTGGTTCTTACTCCAGTCTCTGGAGTAAGGCAGGGCTTTCGGGTGCTGGATGGGTTAACTGATGACAAGGAAGGTACTGGGACAGCCCTGCCCTAGCCCCGCCCACAGAGGGAGGGACTCCAGGACACGCCCCTGCCCAATCCCACCCTAACCATCCCCCACCCCCACCCCCACCCCCGCGGCCCTGGCTGCCAGGAGGCCGCCTCGGGGGCAGTTTGGGAACCCTGGGTCAGACGTCTGAGGGCCCAGGAATCAGGGGGTGGAAAGGCTCAGGGGAGGCCAAGCCCAGGTGTCAGAGTATCGCGGCCTGGCAGCCCTCCACAACTGCACTGGAGGCAGGAAGAACCCCCTGATTTGGCAGACGAGGGTCAGAGGGGCTGGGGAGGACAAAGATAGGGACTGAGGGCCAGAACCAGGTGTCCGCGACCTCCCTCCCTCATCCCCCCCACCTCTCAATCTGCCCACTGAGCACGAAGAGCACCCTGATGAGGGGGTGGAGGGTGGGTCTCAGGGAGAGAGGCTACTGGGGCCTGAGTCACGGGTCCAGGCCCAGCTCTGGGTTCTCAGGGAGACCTGGGCTCCGGGGGTGGGGACATCGGGTCCCCCCCCTCCACCCCTACCCCCCTTATCAGCGCTCAGGCACGTGCAGGGCCGGCTGAGGGTCAGGGAGTGGAAGGCTATGGGGGCCCGGGCTCAGGGTCCAGCCCGGCCCCCTCCCCGCCCCCACACCCGGGCGCGAGCGCGCATCTCACCCGGCGTGAAGAGCGCGATGGCCTTGAGGCAGCCGTACTCGGCCGAGTCGACCTGCAGGCGGCCCAGCTTGTCCACCTGCTCCTGGAAGGCGCGCACCTGGTCCATGAAGGCCACGGCGCGCTCGGCGGCCATGGGCGCGGCGTGTAGGCCGGCGGCGGCCAGCAGCGGCGCCGTGTGCAGGGGCAGCGCCGCCTGCGCCGCGTTCAGCACGAAGAGCTCGCTCCAGCTGAGGCGCAGCAGCGCCACCTGGTCGGCCACGGGCAGCTCGGGGAAGAAGGGCGCGTGGCGCGCCCACTCCACGGTGCTGAAGAGCAGCCGCGCCGCCAGCTCGCACACGTTGTCGATGCCCAGCACCGCGCCCGCCGCGCCGGCCCCCGCGCCGAACGCGCCCGCCGCGCCCGCACCGAAGCGCCCGGCCGCCGCGGGGTAGGGCTCGGCGCGCAGCAGCTGCGCGATCAGCTCCGACACCGGCTGGCCCGGGAAAAGGTCTCCGCCCGCGGCCGCCAGCGCCGAGCCCGGGGGGCTGCCCGAGGAGGCGGCCACGGCGCCGGGCAGCGAGTGCGGGATGCGGCCGCGCTGCACCGCTGCGGGGATTGAATGGAGATGCGGAGGAGGGAAAGGAAAGGGGGCAGGAGCGGAGGGAGGGGAGAGAGGTTCCCCCCACCCAACCCCGCCGCCGCAGGGAATCGGGCGGGGGGAGGGGGGCGGCGGGGAGCGGGGGGCAGGGGATGGGGGAGGCGGAGTGACGAAAACGGGCACGGGGAAGGGATTGAGGGACACAGGGAGATCAGACAGGGGAGAGGGAGGGAAAGAACGAGGGGACGAGTGCGTACCCAGGGTCATGGGGGGCAGGTGGAGAGGAAGAAAGGGGGAAAGATAAAGTCATGAGAGGGTCACTCAGCCCCTCCCCTCAAAGGCTCCCCACAACCCAGCCTTTCCCTGGACCTCCCATCCCAGCCCCTGGGTGCACAGCTTGGTGGGAGGCCAGGGGCCCCACCCTGCTCTGCCCTGTGCACCCTGGGCCTAAGGCCATGTCCATAAACCACTGCCATCCCCACTGTTTGCAGAGCAGGGTGGTGGGATGCCTGGCCCCCTCCCTCTGAACGGTGTGCGCTCCACTCAGCAGCCGTGGAGGCTAGACCTGTCAATCATGCCCCCATCTGTCAATCATGGGGGTCCCAGAGCTGACAATGGGGCCAGGGAGGGGTCACCTTCATACTACTTGGGGCCCCTGGCCAGCCTATCCTTAAAGCAAGTGATCTCTCCTACGGAGATGGGATCTTTCCTCTAGCTCCCAGCCTCACCCCACCCCCCAGGTCACGGCTCCCAAGGGCAGGTCTCCTCCATCTGCTGCGACCCCGGTGCTAGGAGTGGAGTCCCAGCCAGCCCAGAGTAGGTGCTCAATACACATTAACTGCCATCAGTAGCCCTGCCTGTTAAGGGGGCAGGGGGAGCACCCACTGCCGGCTTCGGCCAGTGTCCCCAGGATTCAGGTGAATGAGAAGAAGGAAACTGAGGCACAACGAGGAGGAGGGGTAGCCACAGGCTCAGCTGACCTGTGCCACGGTGGGTGGGGTGGAGGGGCAGACTGGGCTGAGAGCCAGACAGAAACTAACTAAGGGTCTTTAATGAGCTGGCATGCCCTGTCTCATCTCCATGAACCCATGGTCAACCGACCAGGGAATGAATGGGGAACAGAATGTGGGTGGGAGCCAGGGGCTAAGAGAGCTGAGCAGGGAAGTGGGGGCTTGGGTTCGAGGCTCCACGGGATTTCTATGTCTCAGGATCAACTGTCAAATGGGTGGAGCTGCTGGGCGCCTGGGTGGCTCAGTTGGTTAAGCGACTGCCTTCGGCTCAGGTCATGATCCTGGAGTCCCGGGATCGAGTCCCGCATCGGGCTCCCTGCTCGGCAGGGAGTCTGCTTCTCCCTCTGACCCTCCTCCCTCTCATGCTCTCTGTCTCTCATTCTCTGTCTCGCAAATAAATAAAATCTTAAAAAAAAAAAAAAATGGGTGGAGCTGGATAAGGCCAGAAAGTGGATCCCAGCTCAACCCCCTGGCCCCCCAGGGGCAGGGGGGAGGGACCTATTCCTTCCGGCCCTTTGCTCACTCAGTTCTAAACCCCATCCCCACCATTCATCCATCACCCAGCCACGTCCCTACCTCAGAGCCTTTGCACTCACTGTTCCTGCTTCCTGAGAACCCCTTCCCCAGCTCCTCCTCTTTATTCAGCCCGAACTGTGTGGGCGGCTCAAGTCCCAACCCAACCCTACTGCTCTCTGACCCTGGCAAATGGCTTCACCTCTCTGCTCGCTGTGCTCCACTTCCCCATCTGTAAGATGCAGATGGTAATAACCAGTCACTAAATTAATGAGAATCTAACTTGCTTAGAACAGCACTAGGCATACAGTAAGGGCTAAATGGGTAGTAATTCAGGCCAAGAAAAATGTATTAAGTGCCTTCAATGTCCTAGGCCCTGGATAGGCACTGGGGCTAGGTCAGAAAACAAGAAAAACATAAGTCCCTTTCCCCAGGGAGTGGACATTCTGGTGGGGGAGCCAAGTAAATTACAGAGTAAGATAGATGGCGGGGGGGGAGGGGTGAAGAGCAATCAGGAGGGCTTCTCTGAGGAGGTGTTCTTTGAGCAAACCTTAAAAGAGGTAAGGGGCACCTGGTGGCTCAGTTGGTTAAGCGTCCAACTCTTGATTTCGGCTCAGGTTATGATCTCAGGGTTGTGAGATCAAGCCCTACACTGGGCTCTGCCCTGGGCATGGAACCTGCTCAAGATTCTCTGTCCCTCTCCTGCTGCCCCTCCCCCCACCTCTTTATTAAAAGAAAAGAACAGAAAGAAAGAAAGGAGGTAAGGAAGCCATGCTGGTATCTGGGGTAAGAGTGCTCCAAGCAGTGGGAACAGCCTGTGCAAAGGCCCTGAGGTTAGGACTGTGTTTGGGGCATGAGCTGTGATTATGATTTTTTTTCCCACTCCTGAGACTTTGGAGATCTGAAGCCCTGATGTGATGTACATCAGGACTTTAGGTCAAATGGACAAGTAGAGGCAAAATCCAGGTTGTGGGGGGGTGGGGCAAGTCATCCCCGAACTTAAAAAGGACCAAAGAAGAGTAATCAGACGGTCTTAAGAGAAAGTCTGAGCAGCCACTACCAGCGCCCTTTCCAGAGGCCAGCAGAGGAGACACCAACTTTGGAGCAGGGGAGACTCGAGAGGCAGGGAAGCGCTGCCAACCTGCCCCAGGAGAGTCCTGACAGAGACAGGAAGCCCAGCCTGGGGTTCTCATCCTGTGAAGCCAGACACTGGTCCCCAGCCCACCGGGCTCCATGTGGAAGCCTCTGGGTTCCAACGTGTGCTCGGCCCACTTCTGGGCCCAGCTGTCCGGCACGTGTGCACGCAAGTCCCCAGGGCAGAGACAAGGGGCTGGGCCTCCCTCTGGCTCCCGGTGCCCAGGGTCAGGCGGAAGGGTAAGCTGCCCTTTGCCTTAATCGGGCGAGTTCCTGCCTTGGGCAAACACAAAGCAGGGGGTGGAGGATGAAAGGAAAGCAATCCAAAAAAAAAAAAAAAAAAAATCCTTGTTCAGACAGCGTTGGCCAGGCTAGGGGGCACAGGGGCCACTGAGGTGTCAGGGCGAAGGAACTTGACTCTGAGGCCAGGGGCCCCGGAGAGGAGGGGCTGGGGAGCAGAACCGTCCTCACGGGGGCCTGAATCAGGGTGTCCCTTGCATCCCCGGCAACTCCGCAGCCACCAGGTGACCATGGATAATTGGATTCCTCCGGCCCAGGGCCGGACTGAGGCCCACGAGATCGTGGGATCGCTGGTAACGAGGTTAGCAGGCGCCAGACCCCACCCTCCACGGCTCCCAGACGCCCCCCGAGACAGGGAGTGAAGGCAAGGGCTGTTTGCAGCCCCGTCTGCCTGCCCACCCCGGCGGGTACTCACCCTCCTTCCTCATGCCCACCCGGAAGCACTTCTTCAAGCGACAGTATTGGCACTGGTTCCGGTGATGCTGGTCGATCTGGCAGTCACGGTTGGACCTACAGGCACGCAGGGGGTCACCACGACACCCACGTCCTGCCCCCGGAGCCACCCTATAAGCCGCCTTTGAAGGCCGCACCTGAGAACCGTCAGTGCCCCCCTCCCCGGGCTGGGCAGGTAGCCCCGGAGGGGCACAGGGGCTCAGCCTGCAAGTGTGCAAGGAGGGACAGGACAGCTGGAGTGGGTGGTGACGAATGGCGTCAGTCTGCGGCGAAGTGGATTAGCACACCAGGGAGGGTATGTTGGAAGTGGGTTTTGAAGGATGAATAGAAGTTCTCCCAAAGCAGAGCGGCAATTCCAGGCAGAAAGCAAGAGGAGGGCTTTCAGGCTGAAAACGTGAAAATATGAAAGCCTCAACAGTTTCATTTTACTTGGTCATTGCGGGGTGAAGACGTGGGGTCTTTGTTCCAAGGGCAATGTGAGAACAGCAAAGGTGTTGAGATTCTCTGTCCCTCTCCTGCTGCCCCTCCCCCCACCTCTTTATTAAAAGAAAAGAACAGAAAGAAAGAAAGGAGGTAAGGAAGCCATGCTGGTATCTGGGGTAGGAGTGCTCCAAGCAGTGGGAACAGCCTGTGCAAAGGCCCTGAGGTTAGGACTGTGTTTGGGGCATGAGCTGTGATTATGATTTTTTATCTACATGGTCAGGGAGCCGGGCTTTGGGGGTTAGCTAAGACACTAGGGGCCAGGCCAGGGCCAGTCCTCTATGGGCACAGGAGGGCGCCAGTATTATCCCCCTGCATAAGCCTATCACCAATAAATAAATGAATGAATGAATGAACCCCTGCGCTCCCTTTAAGACCCCACACCCATATCCCCTCTTCTGGGGAAGACCTTCCAACTCCTAACTGAGCCTAAGAAGCTTCCTGTGGGTGGCCCACAGGGATCACGGCCTCTTCCAGGGATGGGACACGGGGCCCCGCCCGGCAAGAGAATGAGCTCCCCATCCAGGGTCAGTCCCAAGCAGAAAGGTTCAGGCCCTTGTTCTTCAAATTTCTCCAGCACTTCTTCCCCTTGGCCCCTACCCCTGTGTTCCCTCGCTGTCTCTCTGGGCTCCAGGCTCTCCAAGTCCCAGACCTGGGGCAGACACCCCTGGGGTTCCAGCTGGGCACGAAGAGGGTACCCAGAGACAGTCACAGAGTAAAACGAATGTTCGATGAAGTTAAAAATCAAACACATCTCAGCCACAGGCACTCAGCCCCAGCCCTGGGGCGGCGACTTCTCCACTGAGACTCAGTTTCCTCATCTGGAAATGGGAGGCCAGATGCCGGCTCTATATGGGATGCGCTGGGTCTGGGGGGGTCCGGGGGGCTTTGGGGGAGGGCATCAGGACCCAAGCCCAAACTGGGGGGTTCTCAATGGCAGGTTCAGGAGAGCTGAGGTCCTGGGGGTCTCCGAGTGCCCAGGTCCCAAAACGCCAGCCTCTAAGCCCAGGCCTCTGTCCCCTGCCCGGCCTGAGCCCCCAGGAAGAGGCCCTGCTAGGGTGGAGGGAGCTCAGGCAGAACCAGAACAAAGCCCAGCAGGCAGGCAGTGGGAGGGTCCTGGGCAGCCGGGTGGAAACAGCCAGGCCTGGGGCGGGCGGGCAGGCAGGCAGGCGCCCAGCTCAGGGCCCCTGACCTCAGGGGAGGTCCTGAACCTTCTGCCTCAACTTCCCCAGCTGTGGAGCTGGGACAGATCTCCTGTCCCTCCGGATGGGGAAACAGTAAGTTCCACCTGTTATCCCACCTAAAGAGCACATGCTTTGCCCAAACCCATGGCCCAACTCAGCCTCCTCCCGAGGCTTCTGGCCTCTGGGCCAATTTGATCCCTGCCCTCCCTTGCTCACATACCCTCCTTGGCTCCCTGTCATCCTCAGTCCAGCACTTCAGATCCAGTCAGCTCTAACTTCTCCCATGCCCAGGTGGTCTCATCTTACAACACTGCCCCCCTAACCTCCCACTGAGTGTCTGCCTGGGCCACGCTCTCTCCAGGAGTGCCCTTCACCTCCTCTACCTGCCAAAGCCCTCCTGCTTTCAGGCCTACCTCCCACAGACCTCCTCCAGACAGCCCTCCCTGAACGTCAGGCAGAGCCCCTTGCTCTCTCCTGGGACTCCAGAGCCATCCCTCCCTCTGGCCCAGCCCAGACTCCACAGGCAGGGAGCTTCTGTGTCTCCCTGTGCCCCCTCCAGACCCAGAGAGAGCTGGGGATGGGAGCTGGGGTCTCTCTGAGGGGCTGGCCTCAAACCTCCCAGGCTAGGCCCTGAGGGGCCTTTGCTGAACCAATCTGAGGCTCAGAGAGGGGCCGTGACTTCACCAGGTCACACAGTGCAGAGCTTCTGGAGAACCTGCCAGCCCCAAACAACGCCCCCCCTCCCCTGTCTTGTAGCTCCCTGCTCCTACCTTCAAAGAGCCCCTGGGACCCCAGAGCCACCTAAGCTCCTCCCTTACCCTCCCCAAACACCCGGCCAGAGAGCAGGCAGCAACAAGAATGAGGCCAAAGTCTGGTGGCCCAGTTAGCACCGGAGAAGGGAGTAAGCCAGCTTCCCCCACCCGCCCAAACACACACACACACACAGCTACCCCAGACAAGGCCCTGACCGCAGACCTGGGGCCAAACTCCAGCCTCTGGTGCCTGGCGCCCCGCCCTATGGCCTCACCAACAAGCCCTCCATCAGCTGCCCTCTCCCTGGGGACACCCGGATCAGGACTCAGCCGCTCCCCTCTTCCCAACCCCAGTTCACCTTGCTAAGCCCCAACTGGGGCAGGGTCTCTCCCTGGGTGCCCTAGGGCAGCGCCGGGACCTCTTTGGGCCTCAGTTTTGCCTATCTGGAAAATGGGACTCTCCATACTGGCTCTGCAGAGCCTACACATGTTCCTGTTGGGGTGCAGGGTAGGAGCTTGTCAATGGAGTGAAAGGACACTCAGGGGAGAGTGGTGGGAAAGGGGGCCCTGGGCTAGACACCCAACCCCAGCACCAACCAGAGAAACTAGCAAGGCCACACCCTGTCAGTGGGGACTCGAACCTCGGAAGGCCCAAGGCTCCTTCTTGAAAACATTCACCCCCACCCTGTCGGAGCCGACCGAAGTTTCAGGGATTTTCCAGGAGCCCCAGGTCGGCACCCACTCCCGGTGGGGGGAGGGTTGGAACAGCCGAGGTGTGGTCAAATCCAGCAGCCCTCCCAGCCCTCCAGCGGCAGTTTCCAGTGACCCAGGGCCCAGGTTGAGCCCAGGGTGGGGGGAGTTCCTCCCTGATGGGCAAGGCCAGCTCCCCCCACAGCAGGGCTACCCATGCGAAAGAGGCCGGAGGCCGCCCGGTGCCACCCCTGCCTCGCTCCCGCCGCCTCCGCCGCCGCGGTGGCCAGGGCGACTTTGGAAGTGATATTTGACCCCAAGGGCGCGCCGTATCGATCCGCGCGGCCGCAGACAATGGCCCCTGGACGCTGCGAGCTCCACCGTCCAAGTTCCACGTTCGATTCCCGCAGGGTCCCCTGCGCGCCGAGATCCCCGGGAGAAGGGATGCCCTGGGGTTAGGGCCCCACCCCTGACAGCACCCCCCAACCCTTCCCCGCGCGGAGATGACCCCTCTCCAGAGAAAAGGGAGGGAGGGAGAAGGAGCAAGGAACTGGGGCGGAAGCCGCAAGGGACCACCTGACGGGGGGGGGGGGGGGACCTGCACCGATACAGCGCCGACTGTATACACAATCCCAGGAATGGAATGGAGGCGGGGGAGAGGGGATTTTGCCCCTATCTCAGAGGGGGGAGTGGAGGCCCGGGGAAGGTCAGCGCCAGGCCCAAGGTGACCGAGCAGGTCAGAGGCCCGGCCCAAGCCGGGGCCGGGGGCACAGCGGCCGTGCGCTGATAGGGGGCTCACCGGCAGGTGTAGCTGAGGTTGCGGCGGATGCTCCGCTTGAAGAAGCTCTTGCAGCCCTCGCAGGTGAAGACGCCGTAGTGCTTGCCGCTCGACTTGTCCCCGCACACCACGCAGTCCACCTGCAGCCCCGGCCGCTCTTCGTCGCCCGGCTCAGCGTCGCTGGCGGCGCCCGGGGGTGAGGCCGAGTCTTCCTCGGCCGCGCGCGGGTAGCCGCCCGCCTTGTCCACGCCGTTCGTGTCGCCGCCGCCGCTGCCGGGGCCGCCCCAGCCGCCGGTCACCATGGCCATAGCCCCAGGGCAGCGGGGCCGGGGCGCCCCCTCCGTGCTCCTCCCTCCGGGCACCCCTCTCGGCCCGGGGGGACCCTACCCGGCACGCATCCGGGCCCGGCGCGCGGGGGGCACCGGCTGCACCCCCCAAAAAAGTTTTGCAGCAACTTCCTGCGGCCGGTCCGCGCGCCCGGGCAGAACTGGTCGGGCCGGTTCCAGGCCAACTTTCCCACGCGTGCGCGGGGCCGGGCCTTGGGGGGGGGGCGCGCTAGAGGCGCGAGCCGGGGGCCCCGGGGACTCGCGCCCCGCCGCCCTGGGGCCCCGGCGGGGGCGCGCGGGCCATGGCCCGGCCCAGGCTGCGCAGGGGGCGCCCTCTGGCCTGGCCGCCGCTTGACCGGGGGCTGCGGCCAACTTAGCGGGCCGCCATCCGAGCGCGGGAGGCCGGGGGGAAAGTTTGGCCGCAAGTTACGCGGCCGCCCGCGGCGCGGGGGAGGGGCGGCAGGCGCGCGTCGGGGCCGGTCGCCGCGCCCCCTGGCTCTCCCGGGCCCCCAGGCGGCCGCTCGGGGCCTGCAAGGCAGCCGGCCGGCGCTTCCCGAGCTGCCGCCCCCTCTGCGGCCGCGCCTGCCCGGCCTGGGCCTGCGCCTGGGCCCGAGCCTCGCTCTCGCCGCCGCCGCCGACCCCGCGCGCCGGCCTCGCGCTGCGGCCGGTTTGACACACAACGTTCCATTCGCGGGGCGGGCGGGGGGCGGGGGCGGGGGCAGGGGCGCGCGCCGCGGGCTGGGGGCGGGCGCTCGTTGCCCCGGCGACGGCCACCCTTATAAGGGCATGGGTGGCCTCGCTCGGCGCCCGGCGCCCGGGCCGGCGGGAGGGGCGAGGGCGGAGCACGGGGCCGCTCGGCCTGACCCTCCCCCCGCTCCTTCCCCCCCACCCTGCCCCCGCCCTCGCCCGACTCCAGCCTTAACCCCTGCCGGGCCGCGGCGAGAACCTGGGCCGCCGCTGCCCTCTGCCCTTCCGCAGCCTCGCCAAGATGTCTCTGCAAGGCCCTCCCCTACACCTCCGGCCTTGGACGTTGCCTCGCTCAAACGCCCTCGAGGGGCACCTCGGAACCCTACCCTTGCATTCCCCACAGAAGCAATAATGGGGGGCCAGTTGCACCCGAGGGCACGCCCCTGCGCAGTACACACACACACACACACACACACACACACCCCGGGGCATTTCTTTGCACAGTTGTATGATGGATTGTGTTTGCTTCCTCTTCCAGAAAGTCGCCGCGTCCGACCCCCACCCCACCCTTTCTCAGCTTGGGCTAATACCTGGTGCTGGGAATCTCCAGGGCTAAGGGATGTTGTGGTCTGTGGCCGGCGGGGGCGCGAGGTCAGGGCCCCCCCCACCCCCGCGCCAGAATTTTAGGCCTCTTGGGGGCAGGGCACCCACCCGCCCAGCTAGGCTAGAGGTAGCAGGAACTGAACTTCCAGGCCCACCATCCCTACTGGGGCCTGCCCCTTTTCCTCTTTAATTTCCTTTTCTTTCTGTGCTTCACATAAAGGGCTTGGCCAGGCCACCGGCTGGACTGCAGATGTCTCTTCCAGTCTCCCTGGAGCCTCTCAGTTGCCGCTGGCTTACAGCTTCCCCCCGCCCTCCTCGACCCCAGTGGGGCCAACCAGCATTTATTAAGCACCCTTTGTTTGTCCCACCCCCCTACCCCTCACCTCCCGGCCGTGCAGCCGGAGGCTGGGCAAGCCTGAGCCTCTTGCTCTGGGCCTGTTAACGTTTAACCAGCTGGAAAAGCCCTTCCTATGGTGACCTTTCACCTTGGAGTCCTGCAGGTCCAGTTGCCGGCCTTATCTCCTGCCCTGCCCTGGGCCCTGGGCCCAGAGCTGGACACCGGGGCACGTGGCTGGGCCTCTGAGAGCTGCCGGCAGGAAAAACAGTGCCCTCTGCCCCCACTGCCCCCTCCCCTTGCAGGAAGGGGCCTTGGGAAAAGGCATCCCCTTCTCCAGATTACATCTGAGGGGGCACCTTGGCTGGGGGGGGCGGGGGCTGCTGGGAGATCTTGGAGATCATGCAACATTTAAGAGGATACCAAGGTTCTGTAAAAGCCAGGCACCACACACCCAGCCCTGGGCCTCTGGGCCTCCCAGGGAGAGTCTGGCCAGGTATGAGTTGGGGGAAGTTTTAGCAAGTACAGGAAGCAAGAAGGACGGGGGTTAGACATGAGCAAGGACTTTCCATGGGACTGACTAGAGTGGAATTCCCTGCCCTGTAATCCCTGCTGGAGAAGGGGGTCTGGAGGGTTAGAGAAGACCATTTTGTTCTGGGGCTGCCTGGGAATGTGGAGGTACCGGCTGGCTATTTGGAGGTGAGGACGGGGGTCCCAGGTCCCTGGACGGTGCTTTCCAGCATTCTTGGGCAGGGGGCATCTTGGAAGGGAGACAAGGTTCAGGGAAGGGAGTCAGAGGGGGACTGGAGAGGGGAGGGGGCAGGGACCTGGGGCTTGCGGGACACAAGTTCGGGGGAGGGGAGGCTCACAAGTGGCAGTCTGGGGCCGGTTTGGAGACTAGGGAAATATCCGCCGCAGATCCTAGAACCTCGGGTAGGTCCAACCCCTCGGCGGCCGCCCCGCCCCCTCTCCGTAGTGCCGCGGCCCCCCAACCCCCTGGGGCCCTCCTGGCGGGGGGGGGCGTTCGAGGCCCGGCCCCGCCCCCTTGACCCCTGCCCGCGGCCCCGCGGTGACATTTGACCTTGCTGCGGCTGCGGACCGGGGACAAAGAGCTCTGGGCCCATCTGCCGAGGGGGCACCCGTGGGAACGGTCAGACCCCGCTCCCGGCGGCCTTGGAACCCGCCCCTGCCCCCTCCAAAAGCGCGAACTCATTCCCCACCCTTCAACAGGTGACCTAGTCTTCTTTTGCGCCCCCCCCCCCCACCGCGGGCAAATTGGTGGGACTGGGGGGCTTGAAGCAGGTCTTGCACTCTTGGCATGAGGGAGTAAGGTCGGCCCCTCTGACCCTCCTCAGGACCTTGCCCTCTTCAGTTTCCCTGCTTTTTTCAAAGCTGGCTTTCGTCCAGAGACATTGCACGGTCCGAAGGTCAGCAGCCCCAGCGATCTCGGAGGAGTTTGCGTCAGGAGGACCAGCTTGAGCCAGGCCCCTAAGGGGCCGGACTTCCGGCCCGCCTTGCAGCAGGCAGCCACCGCACACACCTGCACAGGTGCGGGCTGGAAATCGCCCCGCACCATCAGCACCACCAGGCTGGGGATGGAAACCTTTCTAAGGCCCGTCTTGGATTTCAGCCATCACCGAGGAGGTGAGAGCAGGCCAATAATCCGCCTGGCCGCGTCCCACCCGGTCCCCCGTTTCCAGGAGGTGTGGCTTATGCAAATGATATGCTAATTAGCTGCCTGCTCTTAACCTGACACTAAGAGCCCCCGGGTCCTGCAGGTGAAAGCTGGAATTTAGCCTGGCCAGGGGCCATCCAGACCCTCAGGCCGGAATATCATTGCCCCGGAGTAAACACGCAGATTTCTTACCTTTGCTGTGCCCCCCCATCCAGAAGCCCTTCACCTTAGCTCCATATATTCTTTGAATGCAAGTTCCAAAGCCCTCTGATTTCTCCTCTCCCCCACCTCCACCTTGGGAGCGATTGCTCTTCTGGCTAATTTTCCACACCCTGAATCTTTAGGCCCTCAGTCTTCCTCCTGGGATATAGGCATTTTCCTCTTGGGAGCATCTACCAGGCCAAACCCAGAATCTCCCTGGGAAGGGGGTGGACAAGGGAAGATGTCCCTTTGGAGCCCTCCCAGGGCTTCTGGAGACAGATGAGTGTTGGAATTTCAGTTCTAGCCATATAACCTCACTGACCCCGAATCCTTCAGCCAGTCTTAGATTTGGCATGATCCCTGGCATGATCCCGCTGACATCACATTCACGTGCCACATGGTGCCAGGTCAAAGACAGGGAGCCTTTCTCAAATGCCCAGACCCCCAGGTGCATCAGCCCCCATCCCACCCAACAGATCCCAACATTCAAGGTCGCACATGACATAACATCACTCCAGGACAGTTTATGAGGGGGCCCACCATAACTGTCTGGCATGTCCAGACACAGCCAGACTGGGACCTACAGAAAGGTCTCCCCCAGCCGGGGAGGCCGGCAGGGTGGTCTGGGCCTCCCCAGCGCCCTTGCGGTGGCTTCTAACACCTCCAGCTCCTCTGCCTGTTGAGCCTCCATTACTGCCACCTCCTGCTCCAGCTTCCTCCGCTGCTCTTCCTGCTTCCGGTGGGCGCCTCGGAAGGCCAGGACCAGGGCGCTGGAGGGGGTGCGAGGGGGGCTGAGCCAGGAAACAGGCCCCCTCCCACCCAAGTCAGGAGTTATGTATTCCCGGCCCCAGACAGAGCTCTCTGAGATTGGATCTTCCTAGGGTTCCGCTCAGAAAAGGGAGGTATGGGATGGATTGAACTCGCCACCTACCTTAACGGGGGAAACCTGAGGCCCAGAGAGAGCCAGGGACACTTCTGAGGTCCCCCGGGGAGACCCAGGGAAGGGGACCCACCTGTGAGCCTTGCATAAGTCGCTGTTCAGCTCAGCACTCTGAGCACGTCTGGCTCGCCCCTTCTGAGCCACCTGTTCCAGTTCCTCCCGCAGAGACTGCAGCTGCTCCCGCAGGCCCAGGGCCCTGGTGCAGGAGTGGGGAGAGAGGAGCTCATCGCCATAGCCAATCCTTCCTTCCCTCCTCCCACCCCACCTGTCCATGGTATTTCCATGCAAGCACACCTGTACATGGATGCACACCCAGCCCTGTGCTGCACTCAGTGCCCCCATGGATTCTCGCATATACCCGCCCAGCCCATCCACCCCCCAGCCCGGGACCGAGACACACACCGGTTAAGTGACGCTGCCAGTTCCTGGGCTAGAGTCTCTGGGCCCTGCGCTTGGCCCACCTGGCCTCCATCAATGCCCCTGCTTCCACCAAGGAGAGCAGGAGGGCCCTGTGGGAGGCAGAAGGGAGGGAAGTGACATTGGCCTAGGTGGAGGGCATACTCAGCCCAAGCTGGACGTTGAAGTCACCCAGACTGTGGGCAGCCACAGCCCCAGTCTGGTGAGATACCCCAATGAGGGTAAAATTCCTCCCTAACAAGAGAAATAAATAACAGGGGAATCTCATCTGGAGGCAGGTGAGGTCTGAGCTCAGACTTGCAAGAGGTCATGGGCTTAATCAGACAAAGAGGTAAGGGACTAGTGTTCTTGGCAGGGGCCCAGCATCTACAAAGGCTTGGAGGTGGGAGAGATGATTCAAAGGAGGGTTCCAGAAGCTGCCGAAGGCTTTAAGCAGAGGCCAGACATGATTAGATGGTAAGGGGCAAAAGGGAAGGCATCAGGGGGCAAGCTCAAGCCAAAATTTAGGACGAGATGAAGCATGGGCTGGGGCTATTGGAGTGGAGATACTGGAGTAGGAATAAGCCTGGGGGTGGGAAGGAGGAGGCACAGGTTTGAGTGGAAGACGCCAAACACCTTGGGGCTTAGTGGGCTCAATACCCTCAAATGAAAAAAAGCCCAAAGTACAGGTATGAACTTTGACATGCAGTCCTTTGACATTCAACTCATCTCTTTCTGCAGAAATGCCAACTGAGGCTCAGAGGGGGGGCTGTGGTTGACCAGGGCCCCACAGCGAGTAGTATACTGCTATCCCCACCAGGTCCAGGAAGGGCCACTCACCTGGGACAACTCCTCTTCGTCTCCACTGCTCCCACCGCCACTGCTGTCTCCACCACTACGGCTGGCCCCACCAGTCCCGAGCTGTGCCCGCTCCCACCGCAGCTGCTCGAGCAGGAGCACGTGGGCTGGGCCCTGGGCTCGGAGGGCAGCCTCCCGCAGCTCCAGACCCCGCTTCTCCCGCCGCACCAACTGCAGCCGCAGCATCAGGTCTGCCAGAGTCTCCTGAGAGACCAAGGAGTGGGCAGAGAGTTGGGGCCTCTAGGATCTGGGGAAACTGAGGCCCCAGGAGCCACCTCCCCCCCAGTGAGGACCGGTCAGGCAAGAACTCAAATCCTCACCATGATTTTGTATGATGGGAAATAATCATCTCCTTTAGGTCATTTTTAAATGACCGCTGTAGGAATGGCAGTTCAGAGGGTACAAATATCTCAGACAAGGTCGAGTAGCATCTCAGTGGAAGTGTCTAGAGTTTCTCCAACTCTAGAACCTCAGGTCTTTCATGCCAGGGGATAAACCTCAGATTATGTCCCCTGCCTCCATCTCCTTTCCTTAGGAAGGAAATTTTGGAAAGCCAGATTCAGAATCTTATGAGAAACTGAATTCCAGAAGACAAACTCCTATTCATCCCTCAAAATCCCAGTTCCAATGCTCCTCCCTCCAGGAAGCCTGCCCCCAGCTACGTAGAACTCTCCTTTGTTACTTGGTCCCCCAGTCGCATCCCTCTCAACCTCGGCAAAGGGTTTCGTCCCACCAGAAAAGGCCAACACAGCAACCACTGCCCATATGTACCCGTGTGGCTGCCAAGTCCCGCTGGATCTGCGTCTTCTCCAACCGGGGTAGGGCCGGGCCAGGCTGGGTCCCCAGTATGGCCTGCACCATGGCTTCTGCGTGGGCCACAGTGGGCACAGGTGCCAAAGTTGGGCCAGGCTCTGGGGGGATCTTCACCAGAGCACGGCGAGCCCGGAGACGCTGGATATAGCCCCAGAGCTGGGTAGCCACCTCCTGTGGCGTGGGCCAATCCACACTACTGCCCTCGGGGCTATAGGAAACAGAAGAAGGGTCTAATGTCAACACTGGTAGCCACAGTTGTGCTAGCTTCATGCCAACTCTGGTGGGGCTCTAGCATCTTCCATCATACTGACCATGATGGTTTCCATGCCATCCGTAGTGAGTGCTGTCATACCAACATGGTGGACACCAGAACATAAACCCCAGTGGGCATCACCATTCATCAAGACAACATAGTGAACACCATCATGGCAACGATTACTGTTGTTCATGCCACCACAGTGGAAGCCATCACACCAGCACAATGGGCACCACTGCTCAGCTCGCTGACCCTGTTTGGCAACATCATGCCAACCCCATGTGTACCAACATCAGGCCAACCTGATTAAACACCGTCGTGCCAGTCCTAATCAGTGGGCACCATCATCCCTCTTCATGCCAACCAACCCTGGTGGGTCCTATACCAATCCCAGTGGCTATCAACCACCATGCCAACTTTGTTGAATCGCAACCAGACAACTCTAGTCAGGCCTCCTGCCCACGAACCACGGAGCGCCCTACACCGACCTTGCTGGGCACAGCCATGCCAAACCCCAACACGGAGCCAGCTGTGGGAGCCCCATTCTCTAATAAGGACCCCACTCACTGGCCCTCCCAGCTCTCAAGGTTCCCAGGGGTACCTTGGCTGTGGATCCCGTGGTGTCTCTCCATCCATGGCAGCATCCTCCTGTGCCAGCAGCCTCTGGGCTTCCTTCTCTGCCACCTCCAGGTTCCCCTTAGGGGCCTCCTCTCTTGCACCCGAGTCTGCCTCCCGGAGAGTGAGCAGGACTCCGTACACTTCCTCGCAGTGCTCACTGTGAGACACTGATTTTGAGTGCTCCAGGACACCTGGCTCCATCTTGTCGTGCGGGTGACATACCCACTCGTCCTTGGATCCTTCATTCCGTCCCCCACTCCCACCCCTGGGAGCATGTAGACTCCTTCAGCACCCTTTGGGCTAAAATTGCCTTAGGGCGCCTGGGTGGCTCAGTTGTTTGAGCGACTGCCTTCGGCTCAGGTCATGATCCTGGAGTCCTGGAGTCCCGGGGTCGAGTCCCGCATCGGGCTCCCTGCTCAGCGGGGAGTCTGCTTCTCCCACTGACCCTCCTCCCTCTCATGCTCTCTGTCTCTCATTCTCTCTCTCTCAAATAAATAAATAAAATCTTTAAAATTGCCTTAAAATAATTTCTCCGGGGGGAAAGTGCCTTCCTTCAAGGGCCCCGACCCTCCCTGCGGATCATGCTCGGAGTGTACCAATTCCCTTCCACGCTAATGCTATCGTGGGTGGGACGCACTGACCTGTACCGCAAGGCCAGACGCAGCGCTGTGCCTTCGGCCTCCCGCCGGCCCAGCTGCATGCTCAGGCCTTCACACCGGCCCTTGTACGCCTGCAGCGCAGCTGACAGCAGACGGTTGAAACATTTGAGCTTCTCAATGCTCCTGCCTCCGCAATTAGGGGAGAGGGAAAATGAGAGCCCCCCCACCCAGGGCAGTCAGGACCCAACTGATCTGCACCCTCCTCCCCACTCCATTCCAGCTCCAGACTCTTGGGCTGATAGCCCAGCTGGGGAGGCTCCGGTGCCCTTATGAGCTCAGCATTTGTGGCCCTTACCCCCGGAGCTGCTCCATCTGGGCTTCCATGATGTGTATCTCGGGGGCGAGGGGTTGAATGGGGAGGGGTCCAAGCATCTGAGCACTGGAATCACTCCGGAGGCGCCGGAGCAGGGGGTGAGCCAGAGAGAAGGGGTCCTGCTAGAAAGAGGTGACTTGATTCACCCAGAGTGTCATTGAGGGCCCAGTATCATGGGGTTAAGCCTTTTCCAACCCCACAAGCTACTGGATTGCAGGTCCAGGATTTGAGTCTCACCGCCCAGAATTCTAAAGATCTCAAGGTCGTGGTTTTAAGCTTCCTATGCTCACCTGAGTCCCCCAGGGCTCCTCATCTACCCCAGAACTGCTGGAGCCACTGCCTGAGCCCCCTGCTTGGCCCCGGGAGGGAGGTGGGAAAGGTTCCGGCCTCAGCAGGGAATCCTGCAGCTCCTGGACCTGGGGTGGGGGTGGGGAAGAAAGATGGAGTAGGTCAGGCCTGGCCTGGGAGCGCCAACCACCCACCAACCCTCCTGCAGACCTGTTCCTGGGACAGTGGCAAGGCCCCGGTTGGGAAGCAGGAACCTAGCTACTCACCCCACCAAACCCCCCACTATTAGCCTGGGGCAATTCACTTAGCCACTCAAGAATCTTCTTTCTTTAAACATATAAATGGCCAGTGGGTACACAAAAAGGTGCTCAACATTACTAATCATCAGGGAAATGCAAATCAAAACCACAGTGAGATACCACCTTATACCTATTAGAAAAGCTACTATCAAAAAGATCAAAAAGACATTGGGGTGCCTGGGTGGCCCAGTTGGTTAAGCATCTGGCTCTTGGTTTCCGCTCAGGTCATGATCTCACAGGTTGCAGGATCAAGCCCCGCGCTCAGCGGGGAGTCTGCTTGAAGATGTTGTCCTTCTGCCCCTCCCCCCACTCACACGGGCGCACATGCACGCTCACTTTCTCTCTCTCTCAAAAATAAATAAGTAAATCTTTAAAAAAAAAAAAGACATGATGGGCGCCTGGGTGGCTCAGTTGGTTAAGCGACTGCCTTCGGCTCAGGTCATGATCCTGGAGTCCCGGGATCGAGTCCCGCATGGGGCTCCCTGCTCGGCGGGGAGTCTGCTACTCCCTCTCCCGCTCCTCCCTCTTGTGCTCTCTCTCTCTCTCAAATAAATAAATAAAATCTTTAAAAAAAAAAAAGACATGAGATAAAAAGTGTTGGGGAGGATGTAGAGAAGAGGGAACCCTCGTGCACTGTTGGCAGGATTGTAAATTGGTGTAGCCATTTATACAAAAGCACATAGTGCTCCCTCAAAAAATTAAGAATAGAACTATCACAGGATTCAGCTATTCCACTTCTGGGTATTTATGCAAAGGAAATGAAAAAACTAACTCGAAACTAACTCGAACCCCTTTGTTCATTGCGGCATATACTTGAAATAGCCAAGACATAGAAGCAACCTAAGTGATCACCAGTGGATGAATGGCTAAAGAAGATCTGGTGTATAAACAAAGGAATATTATTTGGCCTTAAAAAAAGAAGGAGGGGTGCCTGGCTGGCTCAGTCAGTGGAGCCTGCGACACTTAATCTCAGGGTTGTGAGCTAGAGTCCCACATTCCATGTAGATACTACTTAAAAATAAAATCTTTAAAAAAAAAAAAAAGAAGGAAATCCTGCCATTTGCCACAACATGGATGGACCTTGAGGGCATTATACTAAGCGAAATAAGTCCGAGAAAGACAAATACATAGTGATCTCACTTATATTTGGAATCTAAAACAAAAAAAAAACAAAAAATCGAACTCACAGAGAACAGGGTGGTGGTTGCCAGAGGTGGTGGGGGTGGGGAGAGGAATGTGGAGGGGGATTTCCTTTCCCAGCCAGGAAGTGGGCCTCCCCCCTCAGGCTGGGCTCTGGCACCCCATATCTTTCCCCCTTGTCCTGCCCAAGAGGAGGGCATGTTCCCCACCATCTCCTTGGGCCCCATGGCTTTAGATTCCGTCCACATGTGAAGAGGTCCAAATGTGTTTCTCCTATTCTGACACCTCCCCTGAGCTCTGGACTCAGACACAGAACTGTCTCTCTGATGGTCCCACATGGGTGGCCCGTGGGTATCGTGAGCTCATGACGGCCCAAACAGCTTCTGGTCTCCCTCCCACCAAACCTGCTCCTCCTGCGGCCTCCGCATTTCTCCCTTCCAGTCCCGCAGGCCCCCAAACCAGGACTTGTCCTCAACCCTTCTCTGGCTTTCACCCCCAAACCTGCCAGCTTCACCTTCGACACCACCCAGCATCGGCCCACTTCGTACCACCTCCACAATTGCCACCATCTGGTGTCTGGACCAGTGCCTCCTGATCTGCAGGATTCCGCACACCCACACGCTGTTCCCCCAACGGCCGCCAGAGGGCGTCTGTGAACGCTGCATCAGGATCCGCCCCTTTTTTTTTTTTTTTTTTAAAGATTTTATTTATTTGAGACAGAGAGAATGAGAGAGAGAGAGCACATGAGAGGGGGGAGGGTCAGAGGGAGAAGCAGACTCCCCGCCGAGCAGGGAGCCCGATGCGGGACTCGATCCCGGGACTCCAGGATCATGACCTGAGTCGAAGGCAGTCGCTTAACCAACTGAGCCACCCAGGCGCCCAGGATCCGCCCCTTTCTGCTCCGGGGAAACCCTCCAGGATCCCACCAGGCTCAGGGCAAAAGCCCACTCCCAGCAGCCCACAAGACCCTATAAATCTGCCCGCATCACCTAACCGGCCCTCCTTCACCCCCACACTGGCCCCCTCACTGGTCCCTGAATCCCACCTCAGGGAGGGAGTTCCTTCTCTGCCTGGCATGCTCTTCCCCCAGATCCTTGCATGGCTCCTCCCTTACCTCTTCATTCAAGTGTCACCTCCTCAGGGGGCATCTCTGACCACCTTAACTAAGAAGGCAACGGACCTTTGTCTGTTCAGGGCTCGGCAGTCAATGCTCCATAAAAGTTTTTCTAACGAACAAATGCTTGAACATTGCCTATGCCAGGCCCGCCTCCCCCTTAGACAGAGAGACCTCAGAGACGGAGCTGCCCCACTCACCTCTCTCTGAAGCATCTCCTTCTCAGCCTGGATGGCCTGCAGTGAGGCCTGCATGCGAGTCAGCTCCTCCTCGCGGCTGCCCAAGGCCAATCGCAGCCAGTCATTCCTCTCCGCCAGGCGGGCTGCCTCCCTCTGGCAACCCCCTGCCCCCTCCTGCTCCAAGCAGGGCCTGGGTCCCACCTCACTCCTGTCCTCGGCCTCTGAGGGCCCAGGACAGCTTGGGGGCCGGTGGCGCCAGGCAGCAGCAGCTGCCTCCAGTGAGCTCAGAGCGCGCTGGAGAATCTGAAACATGTCAGAGGCTTCAGGCTTGGAGGGGACAGTCTCCCCACCCGGCGGGGCTACATCTGTGGCCTGCTGGCCTTCCTCGGCAAGCTTGCAGGGTCCCTCAGGAGATGGGGCCGGTCCTCTGCTAGTGTCCCCTTCAGCCTCTTTGTTGGTCCTGTGGTGAGGTGAGAGATGGAAGGTTCTGGAAATGGGGTCATCCGGGGTGTCTGGCTCACAGGGGCTGCATTATCCGGGGCCTTGAAAGTTGGGCTGAGGGGCGCCTGGGTGGCTCAGTTGGTTAAGCGACTGCCTTCAGCTCAGGTCATGATCCTGGAGTCCCAGGATCGAGTCCCGCATGGGGCTCCCTGCTCAGCGGGGAGTCTGCTTCTCCCTCTGACCCTCCACCCTCTCATGCTCTCTCTCTATCATTCTCTCTCTCAATAAATAAATAAAAATCTTTAAAAAAAAAGAAAAAAAGAAAGTTGGGCTGAGGAGGGCAATGGGAAGCTATGGCATGTGTGTGAGCAAGGGAGGAACACAGGTAGATCTGTGGGTAGGAAAGATACACCAGGGCTGGAGTGGGGAGCACAGACCAAGTGGGCCTTACCTGTTCCCCAGGCCCTGCCCACTGGCTTCTGCTTCTGGCCCCAGCAGCTTCAGCTTGCAGCTCTCCTGAGATGGCGCAGGGCCCAGCTCAGAACTCCCGCTGGCTGCCTCAGCCTCCTCTGAACTCTCTGCCACAGGATCCAGCTCCCCCTGAAGATGACCCACAGGGCCAAGCTCTGAGCCAGGCAGGGCTGTGAGTGGCCCCAAAGAGCTGGGTGTGGCAGGGAGGGGGGCACTTACAGGCGGAGCGTGCCTCCCTCGCCGGCTTCGGGGGCGTGTGGCCCGGGCACTCATTGCTGTCCAGAGGTCAGTCTTCTGAATCTTCCTCCTAAAACCACAGCCTGATCTCAGCTCTTGTCTTTGTTGTCCTGGACAAATGACAGCCTTAATATCTTCTTCTGTGGAATGGGCATTGATCTTCTCCCTCTGGAAGGGATCTTGAGTTATCAGTGTTGATTTGGCGCATTTGAATGCCCCTCTTGACAGGCAGCTCACTATCTCTGAAAACTGTTCTGACCTCCCCTTCTCCTCTGCCTCCTTTATCTTTCACTACCTCTGTGCTCCCCTCTGTCCCCAATCTGGGCCTGGCTCGAGGACTTCAAGAGTCACCTCTCCTCCCCAGGGTCCTCTTGAGTCAGAGGCCCCAATCTTGGGGTTGGGTCCCCCCAGCCTGCTCTACTTCTACTCCTCTGTACCTCTAGGAGTACCTTGGTCAGCAGCCCAAATCCCTGGACACTCTTGGGGTAGCTCTGGCCACTGCCTGCTTAGGCCTGGGCTAGCCAAGGCTGGCTTGGGAGGGGCCAGGAAACAGGAAGCCCCCCTCCCCTGGTCATGTGACTTGTTATTGTGCTGTTTCCTCAAGGACATCAGCTTCCTCCAGGACATCAGCTTCCTCAGTCCCAGTGGGGGTCACGTGTCCGGCTCCTGAGATGTCAGTCCCTCCTCACCTCAGCCTCTGATCTCATGTCTCTTCCACCTCTGAGCCCCAGTTTCCTTATCTGTAAAATGGGGGGGAGGGGTAATTATAGCATTTTTCTACAGTGTCATGGGAATTTTAACAAGCAATTTGTTAAAATCCATCCAAGAACTGAATTATAACACACCGCTCTTGCTCCCTACCTCTCTGACCCTCCCATCTCTACCAGCTGCTGTTTCTCCTGTGTAAATGCTGGATTCCTCAGAGCCCAGATTGTCTCTACATCCTGCCCATTTTCCCTGCATCCATCTCTAAAGGGCCTCCTCAACTCCATCCATAATAACAGCCCAAGCCTCTCCCCTCCCACCTGGATGCCAGCCCAGCTCTCTCCCTGGACTCTATAGCCACCCCTTCACTCTCTTCCCCACCCAGGCCCCAGAGAGAGAGAGACCGCATTGGTCACCTCCTCTGCTCATGTACCCTCCATGACTCCCCATTGCCCTTGGGAAACATTTCAAGCTCTTCTACCCGGCATTCGAGGACCTTAAAAATTATGCCTGCTGCCTGGGCCCATGTATACTCCTTGCTTTAGCCACGATGACCCCCTCCGTGAACAGTTGAAGGTTCACAATTCTCACACCCAGGGCCTTGGGTTATGCTGTAACCTTTGCCTGGAACACCCTTTCCTTGTTTCTTCACTTGGTTTAAACTGGGCAGAGCCTGGAGTAGCCTGAATCTTCCTCATTCCATTGACAGACACTAGGAGGCTGAATCTTCCTGCTTCTGTGTCCCCAAAGGCGGTAAGGAAAGAAGTTGCAATTCTCTGACTTGGGGGCACCCAGGCACATTGAAATCTGCACTCTTAGCCTTTGCTCCAGCCATATTAACCTGTTAAAGGCTCCACCACTCCAAGGTTCATTGCAAGCCTCCAGACCTTTGCCAAGGCGGTTCCTTCTTTCTGGAATGCCTTTCATTCTCTTGTTTTTCTGGCAAGTTCTCCATCCTTGAAGACTCAGCTTGCATAGCTCCTCCTGGCTGTCAATGACCAGAGCCTGGCTCATGAGAGCTTGTTTAATTGAACCTCTTACACATAAAGAAACTGAGGCTCAGACTGGGTTTTAAATGGTTAGGGGGTAAGAGGAGAAGTGCGCATGAAAAAGAAAACGTGGTCTGAAATAGTTTTGGCTTAGTCTTTTTGGTTTTTGCAAATATGTGTAAAATAAGAAGCAAAATTAAGTAACTGGGCAGGGCCTGGGGTGTGGGCCACGCCCACCTCAGGCCGCAAAAACCCGCCCCCCGCTGAGGGCCATGTCAGCTCCACCAATCACCAATCAGCCCTACCTCTTCTAAATCCCGCCCAAGTCACTCGCATTCAGTTTACCACATCGCAAGTGAGGCCTTCTCCATCCCTTTAAGCCTATTCCATAGAAAGGTCCACTCCATTAGGCCTCGTCCCAGCCTATCAGGGTTGAAGTACTGACCAGTGTAGCCTGATTCGGCCAGAAACATCAAAGCTCCGGCTCTTCTTGCTTTAACCAATCACATTCCAAACCCCACTCCCTAGCACAGTCCCAGCCTATCAGCTTTCAAAGCTCTCCAGCCGTCCCCTGTTCAGCGGTCCGCTAGTCCTACGGCTTGCTGAACTACATTTCCCAGGAAGTGTCCCGGCCGCGCCGCACTACTTCCGGGCTGCGAAAGATGGCGGCTTCCTAGTCAGTTCTCGGCTGAGTTGGAGGGAGGCTCAGGTTCCGGTGAGAAGAGGTTGGGTGGTTGCGGTCCCGTCCCTAGAGGTCCAGCCCTTAGCCTTCCCTGAGGCTTCCGCTTTCCACTCTGGTTTCTCCTGCAGTCTAGCCTTCATCCCTCTTGCCGAAGCTAAAGCATTGTTTTCCTTAGAGATTCAGGGGGTTACAAGCCGCTCAGAGACCATCCCCCGCAGCCCACACCCCAGCCCAGATAGGCAAACTGTTGGCGTCCTATCTTTCTTTAAAGGAACCTTTAACACCTAGATTCGTGCCCCTCCTTTGCGCAGACACCTTCTAGGCAGCCCGGTGCCCGCTGGGGAGAATCCCAGAGCTAATTAGTCTGATTTTGTTCTTATTTTAAAGCAATCCCTACACCCAAGGTGGGGTTCGAACTCACAACCCCAAGATCAAGAGTTGCATGCGCTACGACTGAGCGAGCCAGGCACCCCAGCTAATTATTCTGTTAGCCTTAAAACTAAAATTGTCAGGTATTTTTACCAGCAAAAAAGAGGTTTGTTTGGGAATAGCAGAGTATTACAATTCAGGACACACAAGCTATATAGCAAAACCATAGGCAAGTCCAGAACAAAGGAGAGGAGTGCTGTTTTATAGAGGAAGGGGAGTTGGGACGGGCTGTTATAAACCTAAAGTCTATTGGAGTAAATTGGGAATTGAAGCTTAATGGCTTTTCACTGGCTGAGTTGTGACAGTCTGTCATCGGCCGGGCTATTGCGAGGCAAGGAGAAAATCTTTCATTTTCTTGCTGGCTTAGTATAGTCTTCTTTCTGTTGGGAATTTGGGGTCTGCCATTGTGCTAGGGGGTGAGAGCTCCCCTTTTGGCCTCCCGATTCCATTTTAAATGAGGTTTCCTTTTTTTGGTTTCAGGCATAGCTGGATCCAGGTACACAGAGGTCTAGCTGCTGTTTTCTGGGTGAGCATCACTTCAAGCAGGTTCTCTTTCCCCTCTTGGAGGCAAAAGAGGCTCCTGACAGCTCTCAACTTCTATCCTCCCAGTTCTGCAACTCTAACGAGTCCCTCTTCCCTAATGGCACTATTGGAAGCACCAGAGCTGCCCCTCACTGACCTGTATTGGGTCATGCCCCATCTCTGAGCCATTCCTGGTGGCCGGATTTGTTCATTGGCCAAGGAAAGGGGCAGGGTTAGCACTACAGAAAAAATGGGATGCCAGGCACCCGTTTTGCAGATAAGGAAACTGAGGCCCGGAAAGAAGTGATTTTTACAGTCATTAAGCAGTTCATGCTCTGTCCTGTCCAGTAACCAAATATTTTTAAAACTTTTAAGGGGAAGATCCTGGCTTCCCCCAACCCTGCTCCATCCAGCCACTTAGGGGCCATGGAGGTGGCAGAGCCCAGCAGCCCCACTGAGGAAGAGGAGGAGGAGGAGGAAGAAGAGGAAGAGGAAGAGGAGCAGTCAGCTGAACCCAGGCCCCGAACACGCTCCAACCCTGAGGGGGCTGAGGACCGGGCACTGGGGGCCCAGGCCAGTGTGGGCAGCCGCAGCGAGGGTGAGGGCGAGGCGGCCAGTGCTGACGATGGGACCCCCAATCCTCCAGGAGCTGGCCCCAAGCCCTGGCAGGTGCCCTCAACAGCTCCTGAAGTCCAGGTGCGGACACCGAGGGTCAACTGTCCAGAGAAGGTGGTAAGTGAGGGGCTTGGCCTGTGGCCGTGAGGTGCTAGGGAACCTTAGGTTTAATGTTCTTGCTTTTTGGGATTCACTCTGCAGTCACTTCGTAGGAGTTTTCTAGGGCTACCACAACAAATTACCACAATGCAGTGGCTTAGAAAGCAGAAATTCATTCTCACACTCTTCTGGAGGCTGGAAGTCTGAAATCAAGGAATGGGCAGGGCTGTGCTCCTGCTGAAGGCTGTAGGGAAAGATCCTTCCTTGCCTCTTCCAGCCCTTGGGTGCTCCATGTGTTCCTTGGCTTGTGGCTGCATCACCCCAGTCTTTGCCTCTGTCTTCACGTGGCCTTCCCATCTGTGTCTCTGAATCTTCTTTCTCTTATAAGGACACAATAAGTCATTGAATCAGGATTTTTTTTTAAAGGTTTATTTATTTATTTGAGAGAGAAAGAGAGTGGGGGGTGGGGTTGGGGAGGGGTAGAGGGAAAGGGAGAGAGTATCAAGCAGACTCCCTGCTGAGTGGGGAGCCTGATGGAGGGCTGGATCTCATACCCTGAGATCATGACCTGAGCTGAAATCAAGAGTCGGATGCTCCTGTCAACTGAGCCACCCAGGTGTCCCTGATCAGGATCTTTATCTTATCTCAAGATCTTTCTCTTAATTCCATCAGCAAATACCCTAATTCCCAAAAAAGTCACATTCTGAGGTTCCCAGTGGGCATATCTGTGGGGGCCGGGGCACAATTCAACCCACTCTACCTTTGTTTTCCTGTTTCTGTGTCAGACTTTCTCTGGCTCCTTTATTCACTTATAAACCTGGACTCCCAATCTAGTGCTCTTTTCCCTGAACCGCTGTCTTCCAAAGTAGGTTGCTTGGCTGGGAATTGGGGGTCCTGATACCACCCTTTCAGACAGAGCTGCTTGGAGAGGACCCCTAGAGCGCAATGGGGGCCACTGTTAGTGTTCACTTGGCTAGGCGCTGCCAGGCGCAGGGCCCTCACCTCCCTCGAACCTTCTTGCAGATCATCTGCCTGGACCTGTCAGAGGAAATGTCCCTGTCAAAGCTGGAGTCATTCAATGGGTGAGAGGAACATTTGGGGGCTTGAATATGCAGCCACGGCTTGGGGCGGGCTGGGGGGGGGTTGGGGAGGCAGCTCAAAAAACTCAGGGCTCTTTCTCTCTGAGACTCACAGCAGCTTGTCCTGGCCTGGGGCCTGGCGCTGTCAGAGTGGCAATGGCAACCGACCCTAAAAAAGCTGTGACCCACCAGGGCTCTGTTCCAAGCCCTGGCACAGCAATGACTCAGAAACTCTGCCAGGTGAAGTGACTTGCCCAAGGCCTCACAGCAAATAGGCAGAGTCAGGACTCAGACCCAGGCCTAGCTGTCCCCGAAGCCCCTGCCCTGAGCACCTGGGTCCCTGTGGGGTTGGTGACCGGGACTGGATAGGGTCCAAGGGGCTCTGGGGGATGCTGAGGACAAGCCCGCCTTCCCCTGGCTGCCATCCCTAGCCATCTGTGGCTGAGTGAAGGCCTGGGGGAGACCTCATGGGGATCAGTTGTGAGACCCAGGCTGGTCAGAGGAACCCCATTCGGAGAGGGCAAAAGCTACAGAGGGGTGGCTGGGCTCTTCCATCTTCCCGCTGCATGACCTGACCTGGGCCTCCAGTGCCTAATCCTGAGGCTGGCGGAGGGCTCCCCAGGATTGGCCGGTGAGGAGGGAGGGAGGCCCCGCCTTAACCGCCCCCCCTCACCCTCTGTCCCTCCCCAGCTCCAAAACCAACGCCCTCAACGTCTCCCAGAAGATGATTGAGATGTTTGTGCGGACAAAACACAAGATCGACAAGAGCCACGAGTTCGCGCTGGTGGTGGTGAACGACGACATCGCCTGGGTGAGGCTGGGGCAGGGCCGGGCTGCCGAGGGGTTCCCTCGGGGCGGGGAGGCACCTTGCTGAGGCCTGTGCTTTCCCGCAGCTGTCCGGCCTGACCTCCGATCCCCGCGAACTCTGCAGCTGCCTCTACGACCTGGAGACAGCTTCCTGCTCCACCTTCAGTATCCTTACAGGCAGGGCTGCCCTGTGGAGGGGGCTGGACATGGTACAGAAACAAAACCAGCTGATTTGGCCTCTAGATGTCAAAACCACACACATGGGGAGCATTCTTTGCAGGGCCAAGCATACAGTTGGTGCTCAATAGATGGCGATATGGGACTGAGGAGTCACAGTCATTACTACAGCCCCTGCGGCCTTGGCACAGCACATTTCATGCTAACTTGAACACAAAAGGCTCATGTGCAGCCCAAAACTTAGACAGAAAATGATCCTCATGAGTTACAAAACAATGCTGAGTGTCGGGGGGTAGGGGACGGGGACACCCATGGCTCTTGCCTTGTGAGGACGGCTGCCCTGGGCGTGAGGGAAAGGGGAGTTTTGAGCCACCAAGGGTTTTCAGGGCATCCAGTGCCGGCCCCCTGTTTTGTGATCTATGCTGAGGGAAAACAGGCTCAGACAGGGCAAGCGACTGGGCCAGGGTCGCACAGCACGTCTCCTGCGCGGTGGTACCTGGCACCGGGTATGAGGGGGCCTGGGCTCTCCTGGCATCAGGATGCGGGAAGCCACCCGCCGCTTCCTGCCCGTGCTCTGCCCCCAGCGTTCTCCTTAGCATCTCTGCCAGATCTAGAAGGTCTCTTCAGCCTCATGTAAGTACCGCCTTCCCCGCGTCTCGCCTTCCACGTCAGTCCTGTGACCGCCCTGAGGTCCCCCACTCCATTGTTTTAACCCATGGGGCAGCACGCTTTCTCTGTAAAGGGCCGGGCAGTAAATATGTTCAGCTTTGTAGGCCATGTGGTCTCTGTCTTGATGACTGGATCCTGCCCAAGTAACCTGAAGGCAGTCACAAAGCACACCTGTGCACGGGGTTGGGTCCCAGTAAAACGTTCTCGATGAACACGGAAATTTGAATTTAATATCCTTTCCACGTGTCACAAAATGTTCTTTTGATTTTCTTTCTCCAACCATTTTGAAAATGTAAAAACCATTCTTAGCTTATGGGCATTAGTAGTCCAACCCCTGTTTTTACCTGCCTCCTAATAGTGGACACGGATTCTGTTTTGCCTTTTCCATTGTGATTAACCTGGTACAGTGGTCCTGGCAAATTTTGCAAGTGAACCCATCCTATAAATTCCCAGTGGAAGACATGCTGGGCCAAAGGGGTGTGTGTTTTTAATCTGCTAGAGTCTGCCAGAGCACTTTTCTAGGAAACCAACCCTGTGTACCTCCCGACACCAGAGTTGTTCATGCCGCCGAAGGCTCTGCCTGTCTGGTAGAGGCTACCTGTTACTGTCACTGAGCTTTTCTTTGAGCCTTTTTTCATTCATTTGTAAGCCATTCAGTCTTCCTACAGTGATTTGTCCGTTTGTCCCCTTTGCCTATGTTTATAGGGAGATGTCGGCTTTTTTCTTATGGATGATCAGATTTGCTTTTCACGTACTAAAGACATTAGCCCTCTGTCTGCCCAGTGCTCTCTGCCAATGTGAGATCCAGCCGTGGCCAGTTGGGGACGTGGGTGCTAACTTAGCTGATAAGATCAGGTTCCTACCTTAGACTCTTCTGGCCTGGTGGGACAGGTCCAACTCAGGTCAATGATGGGGGATGTTCAGGATGGTGAGGGTGGTCAGAGCGGGCTCCAGCTTTGGGGTCAGCGGAGTCTCCCCGATCCAGCAGGAGAGGTCAGGCAGAAGGGTGAGGCTGGGGCGGCACTCTGGGCAGAGGGAACAGCATATGGGGAGGCTCAGAGGCAGCAGTCTTGTGGGCTTTGCATGTCCGGTGAAGTCCCGGGCTCTCCGAGGGTGACAAGAGGGGTGGATCCCCAGAGTGTGCTCTGACCTGTCCCCCACCATTCACTACGCAGCCAGCAGAAGACTGAGCTGCCAGTCACCGAGAATGTGCAGACAATTCCACCCCCGTACGTGGTCCGCACCATCCTTGTCTATAGCCGTCCGCCCTGCCAGCCCCAGTTCTCCCTGACGGAGCCCATGAAGGTGAGTGAGGCTGGGGAAAGGGAGGGATATCTGCAGCCAGCAGAATGGTGGTTAGACACCAGGAGGGACTTCCTGATCACAAGAGCTGGGGTGTCTATGGGCAGTTTCCCAGAGTCCAAGGCAAAAGCTGGGGAATTATGGTCATGGGGGCATGGGGTGACTCAAGCCCCGAAGGCCGGTGTTCTTCCGTGCAGAAAATGTTCCAGTGCCCATACTTCTTCTTTGATGTTGTTTACATCCACAATGGCGCTGACGAGAAGGAAGAGGAAATGAGCTGGAAGGTGAGAGGCTGCTGTGTGTGTGAGTGGCAGATGGGTGTAGGTGGGGTATCTCGGAACCCACCTCCGTTTTGCAGCCCTGGAGCCTTAGGCCATTCAGCAGCCATTCCTGCGTGTCTGCTGTGAGCTAGCGAGGGCGTCTCTCTGCCTTTGCTCTCACGGTGCCCTCTGCTTGGCACGCCCTTCCCTCCTGCCTCCCCAGACTCTACTGGTCTTTCATATCCCAGCCCAGACCGACCTATAGAACCTTGATTAGGCCACTTACCTCTGAGTCTCAATTTACCCGACTGTGAACAGGGAGAGTTGAGACCAGCTCCTACTCATACTTCAGCACCCAAACCTAAAGGCTCTGCTCCTCAGGGATGATTAGCGTGGGGCCTGGGGGTAGTCTGCATCTAACTGTGTCTCTCCAAACTAGGGGCTCCAGGACTGAGATTTCTTGGGGTCCCTACCACTGGGTGGGTGGTGGGGGAATATTTGCTGAACGTGGGAATGTTTCCTTTCTGGCAAACTCCTCTTCATCCTTCAGAACCCATCCCTGATACCCCCTCCTCTGGGAAGCCCTCCAGGGGCAGAGAGGGTCCATCGGGGAACCTCTACCTGAACGGCCCCTCCCCGGCCCCACAGGACATGTTTGCCTTCATGGGCAGCCTGGATACCAAGGGTACCAGCTACAAGTATGAGGTGGCGCTGGCTGGGCCAGCCCTTGAGCTGCACAACTGTATGGCCAAGCTGCTGGCTCACCCACTGCAGCGGCCCTGCCAGAGTCATGCTTCCTACAGCCTGCTGGAGGAGGAGGATGAAGCCACTGAGGTCGAAGCCACTGTCTGAAACATCCCTGTGCATCTCTGCCTTCTCGTGCAGTGAAGCCCTTGGCTTAGAGAATGGTTCTTAAACTGGGCTCTGTGGCAGGGTTCCAGGAGGCTCCTGGGGACTCTGGGCACCCATTCCCTATGTTTTCCAGCCCGCCTCGCGCTACTGGTTTGTCGACTGTAGTTTTGTTCTTCCCTGTGCGCTTTTTGTCATCAGAATAAAAATCTGTGAATCCCTAACCCAGGTCCACAACAGTTACCTTGTGTTAATTGGGATCTTTTTGGTTGCAAGGGACAGAAAACCTACCGGCTGAACAGAAAGGGGAATGATTTGGTTCTTGTGGGTAAAAAGCAAAGTGCAGCTTCAGGCTCGGCTGTATTCAGTTGTTCAGACAATAATGCCATTGAGGTGGGCTGAAATATCTTGCATGATCGGTGTTCAGTGTGCCCTGCTTTTCTCCCAAACCAAGGAAAGGGCTGTGATCACTGCTCAAACTACAGCCCAGGTGAAGAGAGGGCCCCCCGAACTCCATAGGACTGGCCTTGCCTGGGTCAGGTAACCTTACATGGGGCCAGTCGTGGGCCAGAATTGTGGGATGCTCTGATCCGCCAGGATTTAATCAAGCCTTTCCTCTGGGAAGGGATTACAGCTCTTTCAGGAAATAGTATGAGTTTTCCCCAGAGGAAGGGAGACCAAAGACAGATACAACAGGTCTACCATTCAACTACCTTCCTGGATAATGAGTGATTGTGAAAAAAAGTTTAGCAACTAGATTCTTACAAAACAGAAACAGCTTCTTTTTTTAAAAAAGATTTTGTATTTATTTTTGAGAGAGAGCATGTGTGAGCACATGGGGGGCGGTGCAGAGGGAGAAGCAGACTTCCTGCTGAGCAGGGAGCCCCATGCAGGACTCCATCCCAGGACCCTGAGATGATGACCTGAGCTGAAGGCAGACACCCAACCAACTGAGCCACCCGGGCACCCCGGAAACAGCTTTATTGAGCAACAGCTTTTCCCACCTCTGAGCATTTATTTATTGGACACTTATGTGCCAGGCCCTTGTGGTGAAACTCGTGCCATTTCACACCAGCCTGGAAGAGATTATTCTCCCATTTTGCAGATGGGAAAATTAAGGCCCTCAGCAGCCCAGAGCTCCGAAGTAGTGGCCTTTCCCGTTTCCCAGGGAGTGAAAACGGGCGACCCGGAGAGGGCGGCGGGAGCTGTTAGTTGAAGCCTTACACAGTATCGAGGCTGTGCGCGTCCACGGAGGCCCCCTGGGCAAAACGTTCCGGGAGCCGTAATGCCCTGTGGGCACCTCCGGTCCCGGGAAGCAGCTCCACCCCTCTATTAGGGTGAGTTCGCTTTTCCCCGCTTTTGAGACGAGATAATGGCACACTCGGCGGCCTCCACCCGCCCAGGTCCTTATCGGCGGCCCCAGGCCCTGCCTGAGCGCCACTCGGTGTCACGGGCCCCCGCAGGCGCTAGAGCTCCCGCGCCCCGATGTGGACGCCGGTGCGGCGCAGGTCAGCTTGGTGGGGGACACTGCGCGGCGCCGGCCCGCGGAGGCCCGAGGCGGGGGGTGGGGCGGCGCGTGCGCACACGGGCGCGGCGGGAAGTTGGAACTCGGCGGGCAGGGCAGCGGGGCTCCGCTACAGCCCCGGCATGGACGCGGCGGCCGGCCTGGCGCAGCGGCTTCGGGCAGCGTTGCGGGAAGAGGAGCCGCGGTGAGGGCGGGGACCGGGCCGGGGGCGGGGCGGGGGTCGTGGTCCACTCTGACCTTCCAGTCCGTAGGGCGGTGGAGGAACTGCTGAGCCGCGGCGCCGACCCCAACCTGCTGCTGGCGGATGGCGCGGCAGCCATGCACCTGGCGGCGGGAGCCCGGCCCTCGCGCGGTCTGCGCTGTCTCGAAGCCCTGCTGCGCCGAGGCGGGGACGCCAACTCTCGGTGAGGCGAGGCCTGGCCCCGGGGCGGGGTGAACCGCGCAGGGGAGGGGTCTCCCGAGTCCGAGGGCGAGAACTGGGAGTCTGGGAGAGAGCATCCCACAGCCCAGGGGCGGAGGCTCGTTGCCCAAAGGTGGGGCTTGGGGATCTCGGGGCGGTTCCTGAGGATCCAAGGGCGGGAGCTAGGGTCCCAGACAGAGGGTGGATGTGAGGTTGCGCCGGGGCCAAGTAGGGATCAAAGGTTCGGATCTGGCGGTGGGAGCTCTAGGCTCAGAGAGAAGAGGCTTGAGTCTGGCCGAGGGCGCAGTGTCTAGGATCCAAGGATGGTGTCTCAGGCTGGGGGGTGGCGATAGGAGCCCGAGAGCCAAGGTTCCGGGGTGCGGAGGCAGAGATCACATTCCCTCTTCCGCTGAGCCCTCCTCCGCTCCTGCCCCAGTTCGGTCGAGGCCCTGACGCCGCTGCACGTGGCTGCCGCCTGGGGCTGTCGCCGTGGCCTGGAGCTACTGCTGGGCCACAGAGCGGACCCCGCACTGCGAGACCAGGTGGGAGCCCAGCGCCTGTGGCAGGGCGAACCCGGAGGGAAGAAGGGAGGGAAGAGGGCCTCGGGTGCCCCCTGCTGACCGCGCCGCCGCAGGACGGACTGCGGCCGCTGGACCTGGCAGAGCACCAGGGGGCCCAGGATTGCGCGCGCGTCCTTCGGGAGTTCCAGACTCGGACCAAGACCTCGACCCAGACCCGGGCAGAGAGCCAGGAGCCTGAGCCTGAGCCCGAGGCTGACGGTGAGTGGGGCCTACGCGTCCTCGGGGGCCTAACCTCTGATCTAGATTTGCACCTCCCTCTGATGTCCCCTCTCTGGCTCTGGCTCACGGGTACCGTCTGCGGAAAGCTGTCTACCTCCGACTCTTTCCCTGCCTCTTTCTGTCTGATCCAACCCCCATCTCTGTCTCTGGCTCTCTTCACCCCTCCTCTCTCACCCTCATTCTCATCTCTTACTTCAGGCCCAGACCCCTGGAGAAAGGGGCTGGACACCAGCCCCTCTGGACCTCCCAATGTGACCCCGGGCTCCACAGCACTGGGCAGACGTGATGGCAGGGACATGGGCCTGGAGGTCAGCCCCAGAACCCCCAGCCTCCTTGCCCACCCTGAGATTGCTGACAAGGATAGCGGCTTGGAGTCCCCCCCAGGACTATGGGACTACCGCTCAGATACCTCCTTTGTCACTGCGACTGAAGCTTCTGGAACTGAAGATCCAGCTCCGCATACCTCCTCCTGGGCTGGGCCATTACCCCAGACCAAGCAGGGACTCCTGCCTGGTATTCAACCTTCCCAGAGGATGCCAAGGTCTCCAGGTACCCCACAGCTGGTGCATCGAGCTGCCAGGGCAGACAGGGAGGCAGAACTAAATACCCGTCTGCAGGCCCTGACCCTGACCTCTCCAGATGCCTCCCCCTCCGCCATATCCCTCCCTGGTGGGAGCCCTGCCCCAAGTCCCCCTCGGGAACCACCGCCTGGACTCCCCGACTCCCCCTTCCTAAAAGACGAAGAGGTGTCCCTCGACAGTGATGTGGCTGCCCTCTGGCTGACGGAGGACGAGGAGAGCTCCACAGGTGGCAGGGACCCTGTCCCCTCTTGCTGGTGCCCTCCGGTCCCTGCCATGTCTGACCTGGATTTGCTGCGAGGGCTCCGAGTGCTTGGCGAGAGTCCTGGCCCCATCACACCCTTCCCTCGGCCATACCACCTCCGACGGCTGGAAGAAGCCCATGCTGCTCCTGGTTAGTCTGTAAGGGGCATCCAGAGTCCAAAGAGCCTCCAGGAATTCCTGGAGACCCCTGTCTCTCAGTCCTGCCTATTTTATTCTTTGTCTCTGGGAACAGCCCCTTCTTCTGTCTGCCTTGACTCAGTCCTCCCCCACCCCCCCCACCCGGGACTCAGACTTTTCAGGGCACAGCCCAGAGCTCGCCGAAGCCCTGCGGACAGGCTGTATCCCAGATGCCCAGGCAGATGAGGATGTGCTTGCCCAGCAGTTTGAGCGGCCAGATCCCAAGAGAAGGTGGCGGGAGGGGGTCGTGAAATCCAGTTTCACGTATCTACTGTTGGACCCCAGGTACTTGGGGCAGGGATGACTCAGAGGTGGGAGCTGGAAAATCCTGGGATTGGTTCTTATTTGCTTTGTATCTTTATAAGGGGGACTGGCCGTGTCTGGGCATCAGCTTCTTTAAAAGGTTGGTTAGACCAAGTTCAAGCTGCTGAGTGTCCCTAGGGAGCATCTACCACTCTCTGCCTTAGAAAATGGGGCTCACTGAACATGGATTCGGGTTGCTCTGTGAACTTAGAAACTGTCTCCGGGGCAACTGTCATCACTTCTTCCTCTCTGAGCTACTCCCCTCATCCAGGGAGACTCAGGACCTGCCAGCTCGAGCCTTCTCACTGACCCCCGCTGAACGCCTTCGGACCTTTGTCCGTGCCATCTTCTATGTGGGGAAAGGGACACGGGCCCGGCCGGATGTCCACCTCTGGGAGGCCCTCAGGCTCCGTCGGCAGCCAGGAAAGCAGGTGTGGCTAAGGATCAAGGTCATGGCAGGGGCAACTTGGCCATGGGGAGGTGAAGGGAGGAGGGGATTGGAGGGCAGACCCCTGACCCCACCCTGGTCCCCTAGGCCTGCCCCAAAGTGCACCAGATCTTGGACATTTGGGCCAGTGGTCGTGGCGTGGTCTCCCTGCATTGCTTCCAACACGTGGTTGCTGTGGAGGCTTATACTCGAGAGGCGTGTCTTGTGGATGCTCTAGGTAGGTGCCTGGCTTGTGGGGTGGGGGTGGGGTCACATGAAGGACCCTTGATCTACTGATTACCTCACCCTTTTCCTCTCAGAGTTGTTCATTCATTCATGCAATGAGCAATTATTGAGCACCAACTATGTACCTGCAAGCGTATATATTTTGCTCTATTGGTTTGTCCCTGCTTAAGAGCAATATGCAGTGGGTTCCCTGTCACATCTGGCAAGGGTTTCCAAGGATGCCTGACCCCTCATCTCTCCAGGGATCCAGACGCTGACCAACCAGAAACAAGGACACTGCTATGGAGTCGTGGCGGGCTGGTCAGCCACCCGGCGCCGCCGCTTGGGGGTGCATCTGCTGCACCGCGCCCTCCTTGTCTTCTTGGCTGAGGGTGAGCGAGAGCTGCGGCCCCAGGACATCCAGGCGCGTGGCTGAGTACTGGGGAGCTGCCATCCAGCCTAGGTAGAGATCAGGGTGTTTGAATGTTGCAGCTGCCCCATGCTGATGCCAGCCACCCATCTCCAGAAGGCTGCCAGGGGTGAGGGGGCGGCGGGCAGGAGGGTGTATCTTCCCCTCAAGCTGAGGGAAGACTTTGTTACAGATGGAGCTTCTGGAGCTTCCCGTCATGGGAGAGCAAGTAGGGAACCAGAGGATCTTTGGAACATTCCAGTGCTTCAGAATATGCTAGTGCTTTGGCAGTTTGGTCCTGTCTGTGTAATCCGCTTTTATCTCCCAGACACAGGGGACTCACGTGTAGTATGGGCTGGGGGAAGCGGCCAAACTCAAGGGCCGGATTTCTCTGCTTCCCAGCTGTAGGACCTCGGACCAAGAACTTGTCTTCCTGAGGCTCAGTTTCCTTAGTTGTACAGTGGGGACAGTGACAAGTCCTACCTCAGGGGGTCATGGTGGAGACCGGAGTAAACAAAGGCAGGAAATACAGTGTGTGGCTCAGAGGAGCCCAGCAAGTGGAAAATCTCTTGGGGAAAGGAGAGGCCGTGATGCTGTCCAGGGGCCGACTGTGTGTGGTGACGTGGACAGAGCCCGGGAGGTCGACCGGGGTCTGGGTGAGCGACCAGCCCTCCTCAGGGTAGCTGTGCAACTCGGGTCTCCATTGCTTCCCTGAGGCTGTTTCTTTCGCTAGAAGATGCAATAAATAACCGCCATTCCTTGGTGATGCTATGCGATTTCAGACTTCACACGTGTTAAGAGCTTTAGTAAATGCCAAGCTGCCATCCTGGTGAGGTGTTGACGGGATCATTTTATTTTCTGGGAGTTGCTTCTTCAAAGCATTTAGTGTATTTAGAGATTTGGGAGGATCCGCCGCCTCATTGGGTTGGCCATCTGCCCATCATCGCGGCTCAGCGAACCACGTCCTGCAGGGGGCGGGATGTAACCCCGGCCCGTCCCACCTGCCTCAATTCCTGCAGGCTGAGCCCCTGGCTACTCTTGGAGAATGGCTAGTATGGTAATCAGGGGCCAGGCCTCTGGAGTGGGTCTGGGCTCTACCATTTTATTTATTTATTTATTTTTAAAGATTTTATTTATTTAGAGAGAGACAGCATGCGTTAGCTGGGGGAGGGACAGAGGGAGAGAATCTCAAGCGGACTCTGCCTTGAGCGGGAGCCCCCCCATGGGGCCTGATCCCACCTCCCTGAGATCATGACCTGAGCCGAAATGAAGAGTCTGACGCTTAACCGACAGATCCACCCAGGCGCCCCTGGGTTCTACCATTTTGACCAAACTCAGGAAACTTCTCTGAGCTTCCCTTTCCTCATATATAAGACGAGGAGGCCTCCCAGACACCAAGTCTCTTGATAAAGTGATAGCAATTAAAAGTGTGCCACATACGCAGGAATTCACAAAGAAGTCACTGGGAAAGAATCCAGAGACACCCCCCCACACACACACACACCTCAAAAAAAGACTCAAAAGAGATGAGATTTGTCTAACAGGATTTCCCAGTGTGGGCCCTACTGACATTTGAGGCCGAATTATTCTTTGCGGTAGGGGCAGTCCTGTCCAGTGGGCTCCACCCACTTCCTCCCACCCCCAGTTGCCGCAATTAAAAATGTCTCCAGAATTTGCTAATGGAGGGTGCCTGGGTGGCTCAATCGGCGAAGTGTCTACCTTTGGCTAGGGTCATGATCTCAGGGTCCTGGGATCAAGTCCTGCGTCAGGCTCCTTGCTCACCGGGGAGCCTGCTTCTCCCTCTCCCTCTGCCTCCCCACTCATGCGGGTGTGCGCTCAAATAAATAAATACTTTTTAAAAAAATTTACTAGTGGAAAACAGTGCCCCCATGAGAACTCTGGTCTAAACTAAACGTGGGCTTACAAACCAGTGGGGAAAGGACCAAAGATGCAGTAACTAAAGGGACAGTGCTCTCCCCTCACCGTTCACACAAGCCAGAGGTGTACCTTGAGATACATACATTAGAAAATATAGAGGAGTAAGAGCATGGCTGTAGGTCAGGAGATCCTTCTGCCAGACAAGAAAGGCAGATTCGTCTGCTTCAAAACAAACAAACAAAAACTATCTTCATGGCAAAAGTGACCTTAAACCAGGTTGAAAGATACAATGGGATAGTAAGAGGTACCGACTCACTGAGTGGCATGGGATAAAAGGGATTCAATGAACCGACGGCATCAGGCACTTGGCACAGGGCGTTGTATACAGGCGGCACTCAATTATGGCAGCTCCGACCCATGCAACATCTACTGATCCTCCCCTTAACCCCTGTATGAACCTCAGTTGGACGGCTTCCTGCCTTCCAGGGACCCGGAGCTCACCATCTGCCTCTGCTCTGGGAATACTGCCCAAGCAGCCCCTGCATTCTGAGGGAGGGAGGGAGAACTCGGGAAGCAAGCCTGGAAGACCAACGCCCTCACTTCTCCGCAAGTCAGCCCTGAGGGGTTGGCGCCCGCATCCGCCCAGTCTGCACACTGGGAAACTGAGGCTCAGGACGACCCTGCCCTGCCGTCACCCAGCACAGGTCCGGAGACTCAGATTGTCACTTCTTTTTATTGAGTTACAAGTTGAGATGTGCAGGTTCGGTGGCGCCAGCCCCCCTCCCCCTCCCCCCCCCCTTGGGCAACAATAGCTCCCAGCGCCAAGAAATGGGGGTGGGGAGGGTCTCGGGCAATGAGGCGGGGCCCCCGGAGGGTCCCAGGATCAAGCACGGCTGACACGGAAGACAGAGAGCGGGGTGGGGGGCCTGCCTCGGCCGTGGCGTTGAGGGGCAGGGGCTTCTGTACAAGGTCATCCTCCACGGGGGTTCCGGCTCCGGCCCCAAAACACCGATGGGTCCGGCAGGATGGAAGCGGAGAGCGGTGTATCCACTTGGCTCCCGAGAATGCCAGGCCCTACCCAGGCGGCCTGGGGGCGTCTCCCTGACCTGACTCCGCCCACCAGAGCGAACGGCCCGCCCAGGTGGTCCGCGCTGCGGACGAGGGGCGGCTCCTGGCTTCCTCCTGCTGTTCCTCGGCTTACCAATCGATGCCCGGCCGGCCCAGCGGCTACTTCTTCTCTTCTGGGGGCGCGGGCAGGGGCTCGGGCAGGGCCTTGGGCGAGGGCTCGGGCTCCCAGAGCAGGAATTCGTGGAGCAGCGTGTTGACCGTCTCCGGACACTCCAGCATCACCATGTGGCTGCCTTCATCAATGAGCTTCAGGAAAGCCAGCAGCAGGATCTGCGGAGGAGCGGGGGGAACAGGCTCAGCGTGGCAAAGGCAGGCTGCCCTGGGACACCCAAGCCCATCCACACCAGGCCTGCAGCCTTAGGAAGTCCCTCCTGTGGTCTACCCTTCATCCCTCTACTTCCACCCAAGGGGGCGCTGGAGGATAGCCTGTTGCCCCAGTGGAGCTCAACTCAATATTCCTTCAACATTTATGACGTGGCTACAGTACGTCCAGAGCAGGATTTCTCAACCCCAGCACTACTGACATATAGGGCAGGATCATTCTCTGTGGTGGGGGCTGTCCCGTGTACCGCAGGATGTTGAGCAGCATCCCTGGCCTTGACCCACCAGATGCCAGTAGCAGTGACCCACTCCCCCCACCCCACAGTGTGACAACTTATTATGTCTCCAGACATTGCCAAATATCCCTAGGGATCAAATTCACAGCTGGGTGAGAATCACGGAGCTAGAAAGACAAGGTCTCTCATGCCAAGACAAGGTCTCTCATGCCAGGCTTCCCAACCTTGGCATTACTGACACCTGGGGTGGGAATATTCTTTGCCATAGAATCATTCTGTTCATTACAGGATGCTGAGCAGCATCCCTGCCTCCACCCACCAGATATCAGAAGCCCCTCCTCCTCATACATGACAACCAAAAAAGTCTGCAGACATTTCCAATGTCCCCCCGGGGCTCAGAATCCTTGCTGGTTAAGAACTACTGGTCCTGAGCTATTCCGAGTGCTGAGGATCCCAAGACCCTTTCTCGGTAGTGTCTGATCTAAAGATCCTCTGGCCCACCCTCTCCCAGAATTACGTATTGCATCCCTGGTCACTTATACAAATCCCAGCTCTGCAGAGCACCTTTTATGTGCAGTGGGGAAAGCACCCAATCCTGACACCTGTCCAGGGCAGCCCCACGTTCTGGACTGCACTCTCAATCTAAGCTCTCCCTTCCCTGGGAGCACAAGGCAGAATCTCCCTGGAGCACAGGAGCAGGGAATGGAGGGGGCGGGGTTCAGGTGCCAAGGCCCTACCTCGGCCATGCGCTGGTCTTCCTCCACCGGCACAAACTTGTCGTGCATGCCATGAACGAGCAGGACGGGCACAGTGAGCTCAGCATGGTAGACCTCGTCACCTTCAGGCCAGTACTGGCCACTCATCATGGCTCGCAGGACAAAAGATGACACGTTGAATGCATTGCCCTCCTTCAGTAGCTGCTTCTCTTTGGCTCCTTGGCGGGCGAAGCCAGCCCTGGTGGTGGGGACGCACTCCTGGAGGCCTCGTGCCAGCCCGGCTACCAGGGGCGCCTCCAATGCCCATCCCAGCAGCAACACGGCCTCCCCTCCCACCCAACTCAGGGAGATGCCCAGGGTCCGCCAGGGCCGGGGTGACTCACTTGAGAAAGCTCCAAGCCAGGCAGGGTGACAAGCAGTGCAGGACGCACGTGGGCATGTTGAAGATGGAACAGAAGCTGGGTTCCAGTGCTGTGGGGCCCCCGCCATTGATCATGATCACCTTGTGCACCAGGTCTGGGTACTCATGTGCCAGGAACGTGCAGAAGGAGACACTGCCAGTGGGTAGGTGGGTGGCGGGGAGGGTTGAAGGGGGGTGGTCAGCAGGATCCAGGCAGTGAGGGAGTTAATGCCCTCCCCTCACCCAGAGACAGGTCCTTGAAGGCCAACATTCTTCCCCTGGGGCCCACGGGCACTGGATGGGAGTGAGGGATGGGGGGGGCATCTTGAGGGCCCCCAAACTAGAGGACTATGTGTGTGTTAACAGTGATTTTTTCCCCCTTCTTTTTGGAGAGAAGATCCAAATCGAGAGCTTTCATCAGATCCTCAAAGCCGCCATGACCCCCAAATGGGTAAGAATTACTTATTGCCAAGTGTTAAGAAAGCAATCCAGTTAGACTGCTACTCTTTGGTTTCCCAGAGAAACAGGTCCCTGTTTCCTGTGCATCCTTTCCCTGTAAGGATCCTCTTTCTCCAGCCTCTGGGCATGGCACATCAGCCTGCCTTATGCAGGGTGGCAAGGTGCAGCCTGAAGAGCCCCCACAGTCCAGCTCCTCATTCTCTCTAAAGCCGGGTTTGTTTGGCAAACGATGGCCTGTGGGCTAGCCATTTGTTTTTGTAAACTGAGTTTACCATTTTGTAAATGTGTAAGTTATTTAGTAGATAAAGTTTTATTGGAATACAGCCACGCCCATTTGTTTACAATTATGGGGGCTTTTTTGCTATGACAGTAGAGTTGTAAAGCTCCAGCAGAGACGACCATATGTCCTAGAAACGTAAGGTATTTACTATCTGGCCCATTAAGAAAAAATTTGCCAACCCTAGCTGTAAAGAGGAACAGGATACAAGCAAGAGTCAGTTGGACTTAACTGTACCAGTGACTCCGTGTGTGCCTTTGGGCAGATGGCCTAACCTCTCTGAACTTCCATCTCCACATCTGTGGAATAGTAACTGGGCTGTCCTTATAGCATTGCTATGAGGTCACAGGAACTACCACAGATGGGTGCTCATTTAATTGAAGGAAACATTTAGCATAAGCATCCCCTTTTGGGGGTGTTATATAAACAAATAGGAGCCATGTTACTTCCCAGCCTGGCTTCCTTTCTTTCCGAAACATATGTGACGTTTCTTTCTCTTGTCTAATTGCATGGGCCACACCGCTAAAACAGTGGTTCTCAAACTAGGCTGGTCAGATCCTGCCTTTCCTCCTGGGTAAAAGAGAGTGGTACCACTTGGCAGTGATCAGGCACCCAGGCCCAGTCTTCAATGCAGTGGGAACTCACCTAAATGCTAGATGGTATTATGTATCACCCCTCTAAGTGGGAGTGAATTACAGCAACCCGGGCCCTTGTAAAAAGACTTTATAGGATTCTAATCAGCTCTTCCTTGGAGGCCTTGGGATCTCCAGAGCAACTGATTTTTGAACTTAAAGACACTGGTTCTCAGCCAGGGATGATTCAGACTGCCAGGGAACCTGTGGCGATATTTGAAGACACTTTTTTTTTTTTTAAGACATCTTTTGATTGTCATGACCATCACTAGGCCACTGTGCCAGGGGCAACCAGTGGGTAGAGGCTAGGGATGCTGCTAAACATCCTACAGTGCACATGAAAGCCCCTCAAAGAGAGGAATGACCTAATCCAAAACGTCAGCAGTGCTGGGACTGAGAAACACTGCTTTAAAAGAATATGAGGGGCGCCAGGGTGGCTCAGTCATTAAGTGTCTGCCTTTGGCTCGGGTCGCGATCCCAGGGTCCTGGGATCAAGCTGCGCATCGGGCTCCCTGCTCAGCAGGAAGCCTGCTTCTCCCTCTCCCACTCCCCCTGCTTATGTTCCCTCTCTGTGTGTCTGTCTCTGTCAAAAAATAAATAAAATCTTTAAAAAAATAAATAAAAGAATACATAATGATAGCAGTGATGGCGGGAATCCCTATCTTGTTACAGACGTTAATGAGAGTTTTCAAGGAGAGAAGTCAGCGTTTGGCGATTGGGTGTCCAGTCCCTGCTACCCCCATCTCTCACCCCTATCCCCACCCCAGCATTGGCTCACCCGTAGGAATGCCCAATGAGCACGTTTCGCTTCTTGGCATAACGCTTGAAGATGGCACGCATGTCCTCTGCCAGCGCATAGAAGGTGTAGGCTGCGGCCACCTGGGGTGCCGAGCTGGCCCCGTGACCGGCCAGATCGGGTGCCACCACCTCATAGCCCAGGCGCACAAAGAAGTCCAGCTGCTCCTTCCAGATGGCCAGGGAGCCGCCAACACCGTGGATGAAAAAGAGCACCACGTCGGCCTGGGCACCTTTGCAGCTTGTGATGCGCTTCTCACAGTCAATGTGGATGGTGCGCTTGGGGCGCCGGGCTCGCCGCCGGCGCCCGCCGCTGCCACTCCCAGCACCGCCTGAGCCTGAGCGGCCCTCGCTGCCCGCTGGGTCGGCCAGCTCCACCTCTAGGGCGGCCGGCGGCTCCCCGGAGCCATTCTGCCCATGCAGGAGGTCAGCTCGAGGTGCCCGGCCCAGGTTCTCCACCAGTAACCGCCCGTTGCGGTACACGGTAATTCGGCGCTGGCAGCGGACCAAGCCAGACTGGTCCCCCTGGGCAGTATCTGGCCGTGGTGGAGGTGGGTTGGGGGCTGGGGCAGGCCCAGCATGCTTCACCCGCAGCACACGGCCAGGCTTGACCTCCACAAAGGTGTAGCCATCACTGGACTCGACGCTCTCCAGCGGCCCCACTGCGTTGGGCGGTGCGCCTAGCAGGCAGCAGAAGATCCCGTCGGTCACCCCAGTCAGCATGGTGTGTCCTGCAAGAGGGGGCACAACCATCTCAGAGGCCATCTAAACGACGAGCCCTCCACCCCCACAGCACCCACTCCCTGCGCCTGCATCAGGTGAGCTGAACTAGGAGGCCCCTTCTGGGCTCTAGTTTTTGGAGGGCCAGAGCTAGCCAAGCACCAAGATGTTTTGTCTGTCTGTCTGGTCAGTGCCCGCATGGTGGTCGGCTACCCTCCTGGCTAGCCTAGTCTATCCTAGAGAGAAGGACCTGGCTATGGCTGACCCCAAGAGGGGTCCATAGGGAAGGTGGTATAGTCCAGGGCTGCTTCTTGGAGGAGGGGACATTGTGGCAAATGAGCCCTCCCCCCCCGCAGCTCAGGGTTATAACAGCTATGGCTTCCATAACCCATTCATTCATTCATCCATCCATTCATTCCTGCACACATTCTCATTTAACTTACTTTCACCAAATGGGCACATTCTGACTGCCTCAGAAGGCATCTAAAAAGGAAGGTGCAGATTCCATCGAGCCCCCATCCAGGCCCCTGAACCTGACTCCTGAAAGGTGAGGCCCTGGGAGAGGGCGTTAGGGACTGAGCTCCAGAAGGCCTTGTCCAGCTCCGCAAGACCCAGACTGAGTCTATATCACAGACGGGCAAGCTGAAGCCCAGTCTGTACCCTCGTCAGTACCCTGACTTCTGGGGGTCTGACACACAATCCCCAAAGGTGGAGATGAGGATGGAGAAGGTAGAGCCCTCCCTGGGGGCCTCCGGTCCTCTATCCTGCTCCCTGGGCCACCCCCCCCCGTGTCCATGGCAACCACAGGCAGTTACATAACTCAAGGGGGATACCCGTGCAGCGCACCCCCATTGTCTAGGGCCTGGAGATGGGACCAACCCCTCCCCCGTCCCCATCCTGGGCGCCGCGGGGATAAGACATGCCGAAGGCACGGCCTCTGATGGCCCGTACTTGCTGATAGAGGGGAAGCAGGTCGCGTCCCCCCACTCCAGTGGAATCCCAACCCCGGATTGCGGAGGGGGACGCAGATGCGCCACGCCAGGTCCCCTCCCCAGAGAGCCAGATCCCTGCCTCTCAGGTGCTAGTAAGCCCTGCGGCGGGGTCGAAGCCATTGGGGCTCCGCGGTTTCCTAAGAGCCCGAGCACTGGCTTTGTGCACACCCCCTTCCGAAGTGGAAGCCCCGGGGACCTCGATGTCCCCCTCCCAGAGCCCACTCCCCGCTCACCTCATCGAGGGCTCTGTAGCCCGGGGCAGGGCGGAGGGGTCCCGGGCGGAGAAGCCAGCGTCCGCCTCCGGCGCCGTTTTACATGGTGGCACGGGGTCGGCCCGGCGCGTCTACGCGGGCGGGCTCGGGCCCACGGCGGTCAGCGCGGGGGCATCCCGCGGCCCCCGAGAGAGCCGGCCCTTTAAGTCTCTCCCCGGGGGGAGGGGCCGTATGCCGACGGACGGCCGTCCAGACCAATCAGAGCTATGAAATGACCTGGCCTAGTTAGATTGCCAATCATAGGCGGTAGCAACGGGATGAAGGCGGGCTCAGGAAGCAGCAGCCCCACCCCCTTCTGGGGCTTACCGAGGAGGAGGGAGGGATTGGGCCTGGCCCAGGGCCAAGAAGGGGTCCCAAACTGGGGTCTGCGGAGCTCCGGGGAGGTAGCAGCCAGGGCCCCTTACTACGAATAGGATCCCCTCGTCTAGCCCCTGCCTCTGAACAGCCTTGTATCCTTCAAATGGGACCCCCATGGTCCCCTGTGACCTTTCTGTTCTAGAGACTCCCAGATCTTTCCAATTCCGGGTAGGGAAACTGAGGCTCATAAACGGCACAAAGTCACAAGACAAGCTGGGGGACTGCGGGGCAGAGGTGGGACTTAAAACCACGGCTGTGTGATATCAAGTCCTGGAAATTGTTATTCGTTAAACCTTTAAACGGACGACTTGAAGCTATGAATAATTAGGGAATTGGAGTTTCACAGACAGGCCAGTTTAACCGCCGGCCAATCTAACCGGTGACTCTGTGGTCCCAGCTAGAATCAGAGATCCCAAGGTTCAAACTACATTTCCCTTTGTTGATATGTGACCTTGGGCAAGCCGTTTCTCTGAGACTCCACTTATTTCTCTATGAAATTAATCCTCTATGAGTATGCTATGCAGGTAACACCCGGAATGATACGTGTTCAGTACATTATTGACATTATTATTGTACTGGTTTAGTAATATAATACCATACTGGTTTGCTAAGTGATGGTGCAGGTAGGATGGGCTTCAGAGGACAAGGGGTTAACCATTCCTTGCCCACTCCCATCTCCTGGAATTTGCTGCCAGAGCTGAATTAGGTCCCACCTCCCACTCTTGCCCACTCAGGATGCTCCTGGGAGACTTCAGTTGATTCATGCAGTAAACAGTCCCCTTCTCCCGCCTCCCCCCCGGCTTCCAAGCTGGGAGATTCTGGGGTTCCTGCAGGGACTCAGCCACAAGCCTAGCCCTTGAGGAGCCCCTGGGCTTTTGGGAGAGTCTGGGGAGAGTCATATGGGGACATGGTTGGGCCAAAGGGAGGGATGGGGCTGGGGGAGAGGAAAATATCCGAGGATTTTAAAAGTGAGGGGGGGGGTTTGGGAAGATGAGTAGAACATCAGGCATAGACGGGTGTGGCTGAAATTTTAGAGGGTGTGTGTGTGTGTGTATGGAGGGCTTCATATGCTTGCCAGAGGAGCTGAATATTTTCCCTGGGGAAACGAGCACCATAGACGCTGAGAGAGAAGGGAAGGGGCTCAGATCTGAGTATTAGAAAATTTTTTCTAGGGCCAGAATGGAGGTACCACCAAGGGCAAGCTTGAAACACATGAGTTTTAGATTGAGAAACTGAATCCCCGAGAGGAGGGACCACCCCAAGGACATCCAGGCAACTCCAACTTAGGTCTCCTGGGCTCCCCGCCAAGGAACAGAGACTTGGCTGGGCCCAGAGAAAAGCTGCCAGCCAGCTGTGTGCCATCTGCCTGCCTCCTGCTGGGGGAAGGAGGATCGACCAGACGTTTCCTGAGGCTGCCACCAGCTGCGCCACGGTCACCTCCGGGCACCCTCTGCAGGTCGACGAGAGAAGGAACCACAGCTCCCAGAGGACCCCGGGACACAACGTCTTGTACGCACGCGCATGCCAAAGAGGTGCCGTTCGCCTGCCACCTGCTGGCCCACATGAGGAACTACACTCCCTTGCAGGTAAGGACGCTCCTGCGGATGGGACGCAGGCGCAGAACTACCACTCCAGGAGGACCCGGAGGCCACGCGGCCTCCGGCCGAAGGAGAAACTACATTTCCCAGAAGTTTTCGTGCGCAGCTGCAGAGCCTATTCGCTTTGGAATAGCGGGCGTGGGGACGTCGCGACCGGCGGCTGGACATGGCTTTCTTGATCGGATCCGTAGGTCGCCAGTTGGGTCGCGTTAGGTGAATCCTCACGGGGTCCCTTCCCCAAATTTGGAAATAAGGGCGGTGTCGGGGGCTGGTGTCACCTGTTTACTGACAATATGACTTGCCAACAACGCCTTGCGCCTTGATGGAGCCGCTCCTCGAACCCAGGCTCCGTCCCGGCACGGATAGGGGAGCTGGGCTCAGAGTGGTGGGACGTCACGCCGAAGTCACAGAGTACCCCCTCTGACCTTCCTCGCCATCTCTCTTCCCCCGCAGGTGGCTCCAGCCCCGCGCCTGGCTGGGGCTCCCCGACTCCTGGGGACTCCTCGCCACACAGCAGACCCGGGGAAAGGCGCGTGGAAACGAGTATCAGCCGAGCAACATCAAACGCAAGCACAAACACGGCTGGATCCGGCGCCTGAGCACACCGTCCGGCGTCCAGGTCATCCTTCGCCGCATGCACAAAGGCCGCAAGTCGCTGAGCCATTAAGGAGCGCGAAGCTGCCGGCAGGACCCCCCCATTAGAGCATTTCTCTCTCCTGGGACCTCTCCTGCCGTTGTTTTTATGGGGAGCCGGGACAACTCAGACATGAGCCCTCCTCAAATTGTGGAGTCGGCCCCCGGGGGGAATGTCTGGGGTTGGACTGAGAGTGGGAGTAGGAAGTTAGACCTTGCCTAGTCCCTTTCTACGCTATTGAATTAGGAAGAATGTCGAACATACGGCAGTACTCCACAATGAACCCTGTGTACTCAGTACACAGCTCTGACCACCAATTACCCACAACCCACCTGCCCCCTCCTGTGTTATTTGGGAGCAAATCTCAGGCATTGGGTTATTTCTTCTGTATTTCAGAATGCATCTCTCCAAGAACAGGACTCTTTAAAACATAATCACAAAACTTTTCACCCCTAAAAAATGGTTAACAATTCCTTAATATTGTCTAATAAATGTTCAAATTTCCATTTGTCTTATATATGTCATTATTTTTCACAAGTCTGGGAAGGCTTGTGGGGAGTTAGGGTTTGAATCCTCCTGCTCCTTGGGGATGAGTTGTGTGACCTTGAGCAAGGCCTTAGCCCTCTGAAGCTCATTTGGCTCTTAGGAAATGAGGTGCTTATTTCTCCTTTGCTGCATTGTTGGAATAATAATACTCAGTAGCTTTCACCTAGTACTACTGAGTACTTTTTTTTTTTTTTTAAGATTTTATTTATTTATTTGACAGAGAGAGACACAGCGAGAGAAGGAACACAAGCAGGGGGCGTGGGAGAGGGAGAAGCAGGCTTCCCGCAGAGCGGGGAGACCGATGCGGGGCTCGATCCCAGGACCCCTGAGCTGGAGGCAGACGCTTAACAACTGAGCCACCCGGGCGCCCCTGCTGAGTACTTCCTATGTACTGGGTGCCGAGGGAAGGAGCACTTGATTTGTACCCAGGCAGTTTGGAGACAGCGGAGTCAGGGCTGAGAGGAGGATCGTAAGGGCTGTGGGAGCCCGGAAGAAGTTTCACCTGGCTTGCACTTGGGAAGAATGTAGTCAGAGAAGTCTTCCTGAACGGCGTAGCAGGGCCTGGGAGGGCCCAAAGGGAGAAAGGATTAGACCCAGGGGTCAGGATAAAAGGTGGATGAGAGAGGCCGGAGGGTCTCAAAATTCGGGGCCAAGGGGATGGGACTGGATCCTTGGGGGACTGGGGAGCCACGGGGGCATATGAACAAGAGAATCTGAGCTGTCAGTTCAAAGATAGGAAGCAGCAAGTGCAGAGCAGTTTAGATATGCCGAAACCTAAGGTTAGGACCCTGGAGAGGATGCTGGGGGTGTTACGGTAGGTCCCTCTCTTCCGGGACTGCTGTGGAAACTCCTTGAGACACCATATTAAAAAGTGAAGTAAACACTAGAAAAAGAAATCTGCGGAACCTCCCGGAGTTGTGAACTACAAATCCCAAGAGGCTTCAAAGGCATGGCCTCCGCCCACTTCCGGATTTTGCTGCCTTCGCTTCCAATTCCCGGGCGGGGTTTTGCTTCCTCAACCGAACTTGACCACGAAGGGAGGGGGTGTGGTGCCCAATGGACGCGTGACTTAGCGGGGTCTGGCCACTGGGAGCGCGTAGAGGCCGCTATTCTGGGGCGGGGCTAGAGGGCCGGCCAATGAGCGGGGGGCGGTGGCGCCATCAGTGTGGGCTGTGCCGTGGCTGGAAGTTACTGTGCGGCGGCGGCTAAGAAGGTGGCTGTGGTGGCGGCGGCGGCTGCTGAGGCGGTGGCTGAGGCAGCGACGGAGGGAACAGAAGATGGTGAGAGAAGCTGCTGGGCCCGTACTCCCCCTCCGTTCGACAAAATGGCGCCGCGGGCCCACCCACCTCTAGTAATCCCTGAAGCCCCTCACCTCCCTGCCCGGCCCCCTCAGGCCCCGCCCCGCCCCTCGCTCTGCCCTATAACCTTCAACTTCGGGACCCTGCTGTGAGCTTCCTGCTGACCCTTCCCCGGCGCCTTCTCTCCGACCCCTGACCCCATCTAGGCTTCCAGGCCCTGACAATCCATTCATTTCCGGGTCGCTGCTCCGCCGGAAATGGGTGGGGGTGGGGTCCCCGAGACCCCCATTTCAGGCCTCGTTCTCGGCATGCCGAGCCTGGGTCTCTCTAGTTCAGGAGGGTTTGGGAGCCCGGCCTGGGCGTTGGGGCGGGGGAGGGGGCTTGACATCGTGACATGTGGGGCTTTGTCGCCAAAGGAAGTGCGACATCACAACTGCTCAGGTCCCCCAGAGCCCTGATCCCACCCCCAGCATTCCTGGCCCGACCTGCCCCTAGGACAGAGCAGCTTCATCTCTCTTATCCCCAGCCCCCTTCCCTGTTAAATGGAGGTAGCAGCAATAGTCCAGACCTGATAAGGTTGTGGCAGTTCAGAGAACTGATGTCATGAAGGGCTTAGGACAGTTCACAGCTCATCAGCAGATGAGCTGGGTGACTTGGGGCTGGTGGCATCTTTTCCTAGCTGGCTTCTCATCTTTAAGTGGGAATAATGCCATCTGGTTGGGCCACTTGCTCATCCTTGGATTTGGCTATAATGGTTCTTTGGGGTTCTGTCCCCGACCCTGTAAAGTGGGATGGTGACTTGGCATCAGAGTTGTGCTCAAAGCCCCCCCCCATCGCCCACTATTTGGCATCCCCAGAACTGACAGGGGTGATGCAAGCTTTTGTCAGGGCAAGTCAAAGCCCCATTGTTGCTGGACCCAGAGTCCCAGCCCACAGCCTATAGCTCATGGTATGTGGTGGGGGATAGGCAAAAGAAGGAGATGGGAAAGTGGGTTCTTAGCATGTGGGTCCCTAAGCCTGGGTGTTGTCCTTGATTCATTGCTGCAGTCTCATCCCCTATGTCCCGTCCATAAGAAGTTCTGATGGCTTTGCCTCTAGAATGCATGGTGAATTCATCCACAGTTGCCTACCCTGGTCCAGGCACTGCCACCTCCTGCCTGGATGCCTGCCCCAGTCACCTCCCCAGTCTCCTTACCTCCGTCCTGCCCTGTTGGCAGTCTGTAATTCACCTGGAAATCAGAGGGAGCTTGTAATTTAAAATGTAAATCTCATTATACCACTTTCTAGCATATGAGATACTCTAGGGGCTTTTTGTAACCCAGATGAAACCCCAGCTTCCCCCTCAGCCCCCAAGCCCCTGTCCACCTCTGTGACCTCATCTCTACCCTCTTTACTCCTCCCTCTGCAAGCTCCAGCCACACTGGCCTTGTTTTCATGTCCTCATACTCTTAAGTCCCTTCTACCCCAGGGCCTTTGCACCTGCTGCTCCTTCTGCCTGGAATGTTCTTCCTGTGAACATCACCTCCTCAGAGGAGCCCTTCCTGACTTCAGGAGGCCCTTTGTCTCTCCTCTCTTGGCACACCTTTTCCTTTCATCTCCTTTTAGATGGGTCACTCGTGGGCTGCCTGTGCAGGGATGGCACACACATGTTCAGTGAGTGTTTGCTAAGGCAGTGGACAGCTTCTGGGCCCAGCTGTGGCTAGGATTTGTCTGGCTGGAGTGAGGATTTCTCCCCTGTGTCTCAGGCCTCGTTTTCCTGCTTAGCTGACAGGAAGTACTGGTCATACTGTCTTCATTCATTTATTCAGCACAAACACATTGATGCTAACAGGTGGCCTTCAAGGGAGCTCTGTGAGAAGCTCTTTCCAGGGTGGGAGGTCCCTTCCCCCAGGTCACACAGCCAGTGAGGGGCCCGGCCAGGATTGAGTGCAGGTGTGGGGCTCCCACACCTCTCACCATTCTGCCGCCTGGCTCCATATGAGCCCTGCTAGGGGTCCAGGATTGACACAGCCCTGCCCTGCCCTCTGCCCTCAGGGAGGAGCCAGTCCAGCAAGGGAGGTGGATGTGTAAACAGATGACCTCGCTGGGGTGTGATCTTGGCTCTGGCAGAGGTTTCCAAGGTGTGGAGAGAGGAAAAGGGCAGAGGGGGATTTTGAGCTGGGTGGAAAGGTTGGTGGGTGTTTCCCACAGGGAGAAAGGAGGGGCATTCTGGGAGGATGGCACAGCACCAGCAGAGACGGAGGGGGTTTGTGGGAGGAGGACAGCATAGGCCAAGTCGAGCCAGGCCTGTGGAAGGATTTGAGCAGGAACAGAAGCTCCTCCTCACCCTTCAGGTCTCCGTGCCTGCATCATTGCCTCTGGGCAGCCCTTCCTGATCCTCCAGATCAGCCATATCTTTCCCCAGTGCTGTCCTGGGTCTCATGTCATCTCACAGCACCCTCTCTTCATGGTCACTCTGCATTCACTGCACAGCTCTTGGATTTACACCTGTGTCCTTGTGTACGGGGTGCTTCCCGGGGCCAAGAGCAGCTCCATTGTGGCTTACCCCAGTGCCCTGGTGCCGGGCCTGTGACATAGTAGGAGCCTGAGGAAAGCCTTGCTGGATGGATGAAGCTGGCCCCATAGTCAGGTGGAGTTGGGGCAGGGGTCCTGGGATGGACGAGGCAAGTTTGAGGGGCTTTGAGCTGTCTTCAGGGCAGTAGGTCACACAGATGTGAGGGCTGCTTCCTGGGTGGAAGTGGGAGGCCCATCCACATTCCAGCTTCCCTTGCTGGTCCATACTGCCACGGTCTTGCTAGGGCCCAGTAGAGGAAGGGCTGATTCCCATAGAGATGAGGACACCTGTTCCTGCCTGCCCTAGAGGGTGGTGGGGGATCACCTGAAGGGCTGCTTCCCTGAGGTTGCTTAGCTTGGGCTCAGGTATGGGGATGGATCTCCCAAAGCAGGGTTAATGTAGCCTGCAGGGGCTCTGGGCCCTTGGTTTTCAGACGGGGAAACTGAGGCACTGGCCTGGCATGTAACACAAAGAGCTTGACCTCTGAGGTTGGGTGAACCTGGGTTCAATCTGCTTCCTTGTTTTCTTGTTGGGGCTGGGTGATCTCAGACAAGTACCATGTGACCCTTCTGCCTCAACTTCCTCATCTTTATTTTGAAGTGACTCCAGCCCCTGGAGGGCCACGTGGGGAATCCCTCCCCAGATGCCCCACTCCAGGCCTGATGACAGCGTTGCCCTCCTGTTCTGCTGAGAAGTCACTCCCTACCCCAAGCTCTTAGCCGTCATCCCTCCCTGAGCATCCCTCAGGCTCTCATGCCTCAGTTTCCTCAGGTGGACATGGCTCTCGTCAGCCTTTCTTGCCCTCATCTTACGGCTGAGAGTCACCTCCTTCCCAGAGTCAGGGCCTTTCCCCTCCAAAAACCTCGCCCTTTCTTGCCCAGCTCAGGCCAGAGTGTCAGGGAAAAAGGACTTTTGACGAGTCAGGCCTGTGAATGAATTCTATGGCTGGCTCCCCGCATGGGCCTGCGAAACCCGGCCGTCCCGGTGAGGGGCCAGGCTCCGCCCCGAGGACAGGGCATTCTCCCTTCACAGGGCAGCCTCCGTGTCAGTGGGCCCCAGGAGTGGCTCACAGACCTGTTTGCTCTGGTCCACACAGCATTTTCTAAAAAGCCCAGCCAGCTTGAAAAACCTGGCAAGGGCACATTAAGACTTGGATTTCTGAGTTTTCTTAGAACTTGGGAGCTAAAAAAAGAAAAAAAAAAAGAACTTGGGAGCTCAGTTGCCCCTGAGCTCTGGTTTCTGTAGAGTGGCACCCTGTGTCCCGGCCACCCTCTCCTCTTCACCCAGGCCCCTGCTCCCTCACCCCTGTTTCTTGTCACTCTGGCTCACAGGGTTTTTTGGGGTAAATGAGTCTTTCCCCATGCCAAGTCTCTATCAAGGTGGATAAATGGAAACGAGACCAGGAGTTTAATATTCAGCAAGCATAGAGGGCAGGTCTGGGCCCGGGTCTGACTTCCCACCCTGCTGCTTGCTCCAGACTTTAACCAAATGGCCTGTCCTCACTGAGCCTCAGTTGTCCCACCTTTTACCTGGTTACAGGGCTGTTGGGAGGACCCCAAAAGAGAACGCTCACTTCTCCCAGGGCTAGTTACTTTTTCCTGGTCATCCCAGGGTGCACATCAGGTAGCCAACTTACAGGTGCGTTCTGGAAAACTTAAAAGAACACAGAGATGGAAACTGGACGTCACCCGGAAGCCCAGTCTCACAGGAACTCCAGGGGCGGCCTGGCCTGCTGCCTGGTCTCACTTACCATCTTCCCTGTCTTCTAGGCAGATTTTTTGAAAGGACTGCCTGTCTACAACAAAAGCAATTTTAGTCGATTTCATGCTGACTCTGTGTGCAAAGCTTCGGTGAGTGCATGCTCCGGGCACTGGACGTGGTCGGGGAGCTGCCAGGGGGAAGGGGGTGATGTGTACACCCCATCAGGGTCTTGCTAGGAACAGAGGCTGGTCTTTAAGCCCGGCCCCATCCGACATCTTTACACATTGTTCTATCTTCATTGGAGGGTGGGTGCCCAGTTGAAAGGGTGGGGGCCCTTGTCAGCCTACCGGCTCTCTTAACCCATGTCTTCCCAACTCTCCTGCAGAACCGACGTCCCTCAGTCTACCTGCCCACGCGGGAGTACCCATCCGAACAGAGTAAGTGGCCTCTGTCAGTCTGTCTCAACCTGGCTGCTGAGGGCAAGGGCTGCAGGGCAGTGTAGGTGGTGACCCAGGGGATGCCAGTCAGCTCCCAGTCCTTGGGAGTAATGGAAAGCCTCGCTTGCTCTGGGACCCTCCTAATCTCCACGTGCTGGCATCCACATCCAGCCCCAAGGGGGTCCTCCGTAGCCCTCATCTGCTCACCAGCCCTCTCCCCTTTGTCTCCCATAATTTTGGGTGTCCCCTGCCAGCACCATGTCACAGACCCCAAGATGACTGTACTGTGGGAGGGGATCCCGCCCAGCCTTGGGTAGGCAGCTCAGGGAGGTAGGGGCGACCAGGTGGAGGGGCCTACAGGGAAAGACACAGAGCCTGCAGAGCAGGAGGACCCCAGCGTTATTGTGGTTGTGGTGTTTTGTTTTAATTGTGACGAAGAAGCTACCTGGACCCTGCATGGTGGGTTCTGTGGTCACTGGGGCACAGCTGTATAGATCTGTGTTCCTGATCTGCCTGGACCTGTGTGCTGGGGCTCATTCCCCCACCTGGGGGTGGACTCCCACATGTGGCAGAAGATTTGGTCTCTCCCAAGAAAGCAGGGGCCCAGGTGGAGCAGTGGGCTTGGGCCCCTGGTAGTAGCTTTGTATTTCGGAGCAAAAACACTAGGCTTCCCGAAATCCCCTGTGCTGGGGGTGCAGACTTGGAGCCCCAGCCAGGCCACCCAGGGCAGAGATGGGTGGGAGACCAGGGAGGGGTGAGCGCCTGCCCTGGGAGGGGCAGTGCAGGCCGGGGTGGGGACTGGGTCACCTGCAGCCTGTGCCTGCAACTTTCTCTGCCTTTTCTCCTCAGTCATTGTGACAGAAAAGACAAACATCCTTTTGCGCTACTTACATCAGCAATGGGACAAAAAGGTAAGGCACATGGGGTCAGGTGCTAGAACTCGTGGGGACCATGGTGGCCAGCGGGGGCGGGGGGGCGCTAAGTGGGGGAAGGACACAGGTGGCTGGGAGACCAGGTGTTTGACGGCTGAATTGGAGTTTGCCAGGCCATCCAGGGGAGGGAAAAGCATTTCAGAGGAGTGCACAGCTGTGCAGAAGCCGTAGGGTTCTGGTGCTCGGGGATGGGTCAGGGCTTGTCAGGAGGCACCGAGGCCCAGGTAGCACAGAGGCCAGGCTACCCACAGCCTGCCCGCGTGGCCCTGGTGGCAGACAGACCAGTATGTTATTACCTAGAGTCTTTGTTCAATGCTGAAATGTACACATGGTGACAATTCTAGGAGATGCAAATGGGTGTAGTTGCAGTGAGAAGCCGCACCCCCATCTCCCCTCTGAGGCTGCCTTTCTGACAGGACATTTTTTCATTTTCTTCCTTCCTTTCTTTTTTTTTTTTTTAAAGATTTTATTTATTTGAGAGAGAGAGAGAGACAGCGGGAGACAGAGCACAAGCAGGGGGAGGGGCAGAGGGAGAGGGAGAGGGAGAAGCAGTCTCCCTGCTGAGCAGAGAGCCAGGTGCGGGCCTCGATCCCAGGACCCTGGGATCATGACCTGAGCCGAAGGCAGATGCTTAACCGCCTGAGCCACCCAAGTGCCCCCATTTTTTCTTTTTCTTGAATGCAGATGTGTATGTGTTCTGCATCATAGTCCATTTGGGGTTTTTTTGCCTAACAGTGAACATCAGACAGTGACCTGCTCTGGGCCAGGCTGGAGGGGCCCCCATGATGAAGTGACTGCTCAGAAAATCTAAAGCTGCTGAGCCCACCTTGTCCTCCTGCCCTACCCCGCAGACCTTGCTTCCCACCGGGGGGAAAAGGAGAGTTTCCCACGCAGGCCCACTTTTCCTCTTCTGTGGCAATGAACGTCCCGCTGGGTGGCTTCTGAGTGCTTTTTACCCCCAGGCATTTTGGACGGTGTGTGGGACATTGCCAGCGGTGGGGACTCCTCACAGTGCCCAGGAAATGCCTGGCAGTCTCAGGCCGGTGGCCCCAAAGACTGTGGCTGAGTGAGGGAGGTCTGGCAGGCAGGGGGGGCCCTGGGTTGACTGCCCCACTTCAGCCCAGCAACAGGATTTCAGGGGCTCACCCGAGTGAAGATTTACACCCCTTCTCCTTCCTCACAGAACGCCGCCAAGAAGAGAGACCAGGAGCAAGTGGACCTTGAGGGTGAGAGCTCGGCGCCCCCCCGCAAGGTCGCACGGACCGACAGCCCGGACATGCACGAGGACACTTAAGACTCTCACTCCCCCCACAGGCGCCTCCTGTCTTGTCTGCTCCTCGCCCGCCCACCTTGTGTAAGCGCCCCCCGCCCTCCCCCCCACCGGCCTACCCACACCCAACCATCCATACCACTTCCAACCTCATAGGAGCCGATGTATTTATTTTCCTTGAGTTTTTATTTATGCTGTAAAATGTACCAAGCGATGGTTAAAGGGGACGTCAGACCCAGTAGTGTGATGTTGGTAGATGCTTTTTAAAAAACAACATTGTTATTCACAACCCCCCCTCCCAGATCTCCCTTTTGCCC
>NC_138369.1:10127225-10152840 GCF_054177405.1 Leptonychotes weddellii
AAGGGTCTAGCGCCGGGGCCCTGCTGTAGCCCGGCAGCATGGGTGGGAGCCCTTCTCCCTGCTCCTACTCTCCAGTCCGGGCCTTAAAGACTTGGCTGGGACCTATTCCGTGCCCAGGCTTTGCTCTGAATGTGTGCCAGGGGGAGAAGTCAGCATTTCCGGATCTTTCTCTTAAGTCATTTTATCATGGACTAGTGCGTGCTCCGTGTCCACCCCAATAAAAGGATCTTTCCTACTCGACCTTGCGTCTTTGCTCCGTGTGCCTCAGCCCCAGAGGACGGAGCTACTGAGAGTCGTCTCATCATCACCAAGAGGAGCCAAGAAGGGCCCCCACGTGCCAGGGCCCTGGGACCCGCTGGATTCTCTCATGGGCCTGCTGTGGCCACCTCGCTCAGAGCCAAGACCTACCCGGACCCACCCCTATGCCTCACCTGTCAAGGTGTCCCGGAGGACCAGGACACCCCTGAGAGATGGTCCATGTCGCCAAGGATATAACTGTGGTCAACCCCACGCCCTGGATGCCTTGGGTCAGGGTGGCATGCCCACCAGCCACCGCGGAGACAGCCCAGGTGGCCCGGCCTCAAGTGCCCCTGGTTCAGAGACGAGGCACATGGAGCTGCGAGGAACACCCAGCCCAGGGGCTGTTGGTCGGCGAGTTACACACAGCCACTCACGGGCTGTCAGCTAGGCTGGGTTTGGGCCTGAGTTTGGAGACGTAGGGGGCATTCAGGCTCCAGGCAGAAGGTTTGAGGCTTCAAACATTGGGCCTGGGGCCAAGGGGAACACTGCTTCTCCCCCCACAGCAGCCCCAGGTGGGGGCTGTGGTCTGGGAGCTGAGTGCTGTGGCTTTGGGGGAAGTGGGGGGTTGGGCCATGGAGCTGGAAGGAACACCAGGCCTTAGGGGGCGCCAACCCCAGATTATCACTGTGGAGCTCCCTGCCTGAGCCAGACCGCTCGGGCCTGGGCCACCCAGCGCCTCCCACGGTGGAAGGTTCTGGGGTTTACCACCTAACTGTGCCGTGGGGCCAAGGGGCTTTTCCTCCCAGCTGTGGGCGGCATTTACACTACGTTGTGTCCCTGTGGTCACAAGGCAGGTGCTCACAAAATACAAGCTGACCTCGGTAGTGTTGTGGTGGGCTGAGTGCCCAGAGGTTCTAGATGCCTTGGGATCCCCAGTCCCAGGGCTCGGTCTGCCCCTAGGCAGGCACGTGGTGTCGCTGATTATTAGTGAGTACGGTTCAGCTTCAAAGGCCGCAGGACAGTGGGAGCCGGTGGCACCCCTGTCCTCACCTCTCTGGCCCTTGAGGGACTGGGTTCGTCTGTCAGTGTCATCCATGGCTCAGGCAGGGGTCCCATGGCCAGGGCCCACTGAGGTCTCCGGAGTGCAGGCTCCTCGGCCAGCCTTTGCCCACCTCTCCTGCCTTTGGGACCGCCCCCTTATTCCTCTGCTCCTTCAGACACCAAACTCTGCCTTCCCACACCTCTGTGCCTTTGCACAGTCTGCTCTCCTGCCTCCAGTGAACCCTGGTTTCTTTCGCAGCCCTCCGAAGTGCCCCTTCCTCACGCTGGCTCCCCTGAGCTCCCCCAGCCATGGAGCAGGGCGCATCAGGCTCTGAGCCTTTAGCTGTGGACATGCTTGGGGCAGGGGGAGGGGCCGCGTCCCATTCCTGACCACACAACGAAGAGGCCCAGCAACTCGGGTCTGACAGTGGTCCCACAGTGGGGTGTCCCAGCCACTCCCCAATTCCATCCCCGAATGTGCCATCCCCTCAACATCCAGACTCCGGTGCCAGGTGCCTTCTGATTTTCCTACCCCAAGTTCTTTCCACCGCGTGTGGCTCTTCAGATGGCAGCCTGGGGTGGGGGGCAGTTATGCCAGAAAGTGGGGCAAAGAGGACTGTGTCACCTCTGTCCCCCGGAAGGGCCAAGGCCAACTCAGGACCCAGGCCTGGCACCCAAACTGCTGAGTCTTTCCAACACTTTTGAGATTTCTTCCTTTGTCTAGGAGGCTGAAGCCAGGGCCTGAGGCTCTGCATCTCCTCCCAGGGGACCCAGGCCTGAAGTTGGCCCCCAAATCTGGGCCGACTCAGAGTTGGTGCAGTCTGGAGTTTTCCATCTGTGGCCTCAAGACCCAGTTCTTAGGAGGAGGAGGGGCACCCACCCTAGGCCTGCTAGGTACCCCCCAAAGCCAGCAGCAACTACAAGTCACTGGGCCCCCTGATCCCCCTTCCACTGCTCTGTCCTCGAGCACTGTTGAAATATACTTTTTATTGCATTTCTGCCGTTTTACAAAAATATGACAAAATAAATTAAAAACAAATAAATAATCGCCTATTCTGTGTGTTTTCTGTTGGTTTTTTGGGGTTTCCTTTCGTTTTCCCCATCCAAGTCGAAAGGAAAACGGCAGATGGCGGGGGGGGGGGGGCGGGCCGGTCCCCGGCCTTGCCCCAGGACAGGGCAGCCAATACTGGGGGCCGTCGGGCCGAAGCGCGTTTTCTGGGTGGCGGCCGCCGCCCCGGTCGACGGACTGATATTGCATATGAGAACAGGAAGGCAGGGCGGGCGGGTGGAGCTAATGCCAGCCGCTGGGCCAGCACACGGCCTGGGGGCTGGGGCTGGGCGAGGGCGCCGGGGCCTCGGGGAGCTCGGAGGTGCGCGGCAGCGGCGGGGGCGGGAGGCTGTAGAAGCTGGCGTCCCCCGGCAGGGGCGGCGGGGCGGGCGGGGGCCCGGCGAGGGCGCAGGGCGGGCACTCGGCGGCGGCGGCGGCGGTGGGGGCGGGGGCCTGGCGGGGGGCGGCGCCGTCGCCCCCGCAGCCCCACGGCCCGTCCCACTGCCAGCAGCCTGCGGGCGGCGTCGGGGGCCGGGGCAGCGGCGTTGGCGGCGGCGCGGGGCTCCGGCTGCGGTGGGTGCGGAGGGCAGGGGCGCCCACGGGGGCCAGCGCTGTCCCTGCGGAGGCGAGAGGGGCCGTTCCGGGGGGGTGCCGCCCCTGCCGCCGGACCCCGCTCAGACCCTGCCCGCTCTCCCTCCCGGGCTTCCAGGCACACGGAGGGCCTTATTGCTTCTGATCAGTGACAAGGGGTGGGCGTCTTCTGGTGCCTCCCCTGCCTCTGGGCACTGGGCCCTTCCCCATCATGGGGAGAGGACAATCTGAGGAAGTCCCTCTGATTTCTGACCTGCGTCCCTGGTGCTGCAGCTGCCACCTCTTGGGCTCCCTGGGGGATGAGCTGCTGGAGCCTGGGGCTGGGTTGGGCTGGGGTTGGGACTGGCAAGGTGGGGGTGGGGGTCCGTGAGGCTGGCACCTCTTGCTCAGCATGGATGTGGATGCAGCCTGTGGCCGAGCACCCCGAGCTCCCCAGGTGGGGGCAGCTGCAGCCCCCACCTCCAAGGAAGGCCTCCTTGAACAGCTGGGCTGCAGGGTGGGGACTTGCATAGAGGCCTGGGGGGAGGGGGGTCTAGTCCCCCCAGAGTGAGCTGGGTGTGGGGCCTTATCATAGGGGCAGGAGAGGCTGGGCCAGGTGGCGAAGAAGCCTTCTTCATCTCTCCTGGCCCCAGAGCACGGTGGGCAGGGTGCCCTGGGAGGGGCACTAGGACAGGGGGCTTTGGCTGTCGGGATCCTGGAGACACTGAGCAGGCTTTGACTGAGAGGCTCCACGTACCACATACCCAGGTTCCCAGCCGGTACCAGAGACCGGGCCTCCTCTGTCCCCTTCAGCCCCTCTCCCCAGGCCTGGCCACCCCATCCCTTCCCGCCGAGCCCGGCCCAGAGTCCCCACCCCCGAGTTAAAGCTTGTGACCTGAGCCTTCCTCTTCGGGCCGGGGGGCGTCCGGCTCCTCAGCCGCGGCCTCGTCCATCGGCCCACTCCGCTGGCCTCGGCCTCCTCCACCGCCGGGGGTCCCGTCCAGCCGGGCCTGCCCACCTGCCCCGTTGGCCCCGGTGTCAGCCCGGGCCCCGCCGAAAGGGAAGAGCTTGCCGGCGTGGAAGGCCTTGGGCGGTGAGTGGCTGCGCTCTGGGTCCCGCCGGGTCTCAGGCGACTTGAGGAACTTGAAGCTGAGGAAGGCTGGCAGGCGGGTGTCGCTACCCGTGGGTGACTGGGCAGGGGGTGGCCGGGCGGCAGGGCCAGCCCCCGCGCTGGCCAATGAAGATGCAGCCCCAGACGACAGGAACTTGCCCTGCAGCGGGATGATCTGCTTCAGCTTCATGACGTTGTTGGGCGCCAGCAAGGACCCCGGGCGCTTGGGCCGCTCTTGCCCGTGGCCACCTGCCCCACTGCCCTTGGCCTTGGCGGAGGCCTTCTCAGGGGCAGCGGGGTCCAGCCCTGAGCCTTCGGCCCGAGCCTCCTCCCGGCCGCTGGCATCGCGCTCTCGCCGGGCGTGGTGCTCCGCGTGGCGCTGGCGCTCCTCCTCCTCCCGCCGCCGCCGCTGCTGCTGCTGGTAGTGGTGCTGGGCCTGGCGTTCATGTCTCTGCGGGCGCAACAGAGCCATTACCGGGACTGGGCAGACGGGCGGTGTGGGCAGGTGCCGGCTGAGGCCCCAGGCCCTCACGGGTGCTCTCTGCGGGAGTGGGGAGAGCTCCCAACACTTCCTGGGCACCCGCTGCACCCCTGGACCCACCCCGGGGCTCTCTGAGGAAGTAGGGAGAGATCTAACCACTTATTAGGCACCAACTGCAATCCTGGATCCATGCCAGCGCTTTCTGAGAATTGAGAAGGGAACGGACATTACGGGCCCTCGACGCTGTCCCCAGCCATGTGCCAGGCACCGTCTTAAGAACTGGGAGAACGTAAACACAGCTTGGGCCTCAACCGTCCTCTGCTTTCTGGAGACCCAGGGACAGAGTCACGACTGACACAGACCGGAGCCACATGTGTCTTTGTCAATGCCAATTTAAGTGATTAAAATAAAACAAAATAAGAATTCTGTCTCTCGGTTGTACCAGCCCCACATCAAGTGCCCGTCGGCCCCCCATAGTGAGGGATCACACGGGGCACAGAATGTTTCCATCATCACGGAGAGCGTCGCCTGGCCCTGGTGAGCTCCTTGGCCCACTCGGCAGCTTTCTGGGGAATGTGGCAGAAGCTGGGCTTCTAGGAAGCATCCGCCGTGTCCCTGGCCCCAAACAGGACACTGCTGGTGAGCTGGCGATGACTAAAGGTTCACAAGTGCCAGGCTGGTACTGGATGCCACCGGGGGTTCTGGGAGGGAGCGGCCTGGGCAGCGCGCTCATCGTTACCCTGGCCTCCCACCTCTTTCCCTCCTGCTCAGCTGGCTGCGGGCCGAGGCCGAGGCTGAGAAGCCCCACCGAGTGCAGGTAGCAACGGAGCCCGGGCCCCGCCCCCGCGGCCCCCCCCGCCCCCCGCCCCGGCCCCATACCTTGAAGGCCTCCCGGCGCTGGTACTCAAGCTTGGCCATCTCCTCAGCCACCCAGCCTGGGATGTCGGGGATGGCCACATGGATGAGGTACTTGAGGAGCAGGGCGAAGTGCTGAGGCGACAGAGGAGGAGGCTGCAGGCTCGGGGACGCCCTGCCGCCCCCCAGCTCCCCCATGCAGCCACAGGCCCCACCTCGAGCACCACCACAGACACAATGGCCGCCTCAGGGCTGAGCCAGGGGAAGAGGCGCTGCAGCTGCCCACACTGGCCGATTAGGTAGCAGTTGACCACGATGGCCAGGACGCCCATGGCCTCCATCACCTTCTGCAGGGGAACATGGCAGGGGTGGGCTCAGGTGGGGTCCGGTCACCCTTCCTGGGCCTCCTGCCCCTCCCCAGCGCACCCGGACTCCCTCCGGGCCTCGGCTCCGAGTCCTCGGCCGCTCCCCACACCTGCCACTGGCCGATGCTCTCAACCCGCTGCCCGAAGGGCCGCTGCAGCCCCGTGCACAGCTTGAGGGCGTCGCTCCGGATCTCGATGAGGTTGTTGACCAGGGCGCACAGAGCAGCCAGGGGGAAGGCAGACGAGAAGAGGACAACGTAGCCGAACTGCACGAACATCTCCTGGTAGTCCTGGAAGGTGTCCTGCAGACGGGTGCCCGGGTGTGGCCTTGGGTCCCCTCCCTCAGACCCGGATGCCTCCGACCTTCGACTACCTTCTTCTCTCAAGGCCACCTCCCACCCTCCAATTCTCCTGGATGGACCCAGAGCTCCCCGTCCAGCAAGTTCCCAACCACATCCAGGGCCCCATTTCATCACGCCCCCTACCTCCACCCTGAGGCCGCATGCCCTGCCCTGCTGAGGGCCTGGCCTTGGGCCTCAGACGCCCTCCTTACCTCGTACTTCTTCATACAGCTCTCAAGCTCGGCCTGGGTGAGTTGGGGTGAGTGCTCCTCCTCGGGTGGGTCAATCCAAGACGACCGATTCTGCCGCCGCTGCCTCCGGCCCGAGTCACCTGAACCAGGCTCTGGGTCCGGGCCCCCATCTGGCCCCTGGTCACGGCCCTCGCCCCCAGCCCGGCGGAGCAGGACGGCCGGAGGCTCCCGCTCAGGACTGCCGGGAGCCCCTTCGGCCTCATCGTCTTCTTCGGCCAGCGTGAATACTCCCGGCTCCAGCCCCTTCTCCACCATAGTGGGGCTCCCCTCCTCCAGGAGGGCCTCCGGGCCAGGCCGCCGCCGCCCAGCACCTCGCTCAGCAAAGCTGACCTTCTTCAGCCGGAGCCCACAGTCCAGGAGGCCGTTCTCCTCGCCCTCGTCCTCGTCATCTTCCTCCTCCTCCTCCTCCTCCTCCTCCTCCTCTTCCTCCTTGCCCTCCTGAGGCCTGTCCCCCACCTCCCCACCCTCCCCTGCCGGCCGCCGCTCCACTGTAGCCTCCTCCTCCTCCTCAGGTGCCCCGCAGCCCCCACCGAGACACCTGCGGGCCCCGCCGCCGCTGCCACTCTCTTCGGCCTGGGGTTCGAGGCGACGGGGTGCAGGGCGCTGGAGGCTCAGCAGGCCGAGCAGGGCACGGGCCAGCTCCCAGGCTGCCTGCAGGCTGAGCTCGCCACGGCCCAGCCGCCGGTACAAATGCGGCTGCAAGACCTCGCGCACGTTCTGGAGGAACTGGCGGGTGATCAGCAGAGTGGCCAGCATCTGGGGGCAGGAAGGGGGAGGAGAGAGGCCACGTGGGGCGCGGGCAGAGCCCGGGGCACCGGGCCAGGCTTCTGGGACTGGGGACCCGCCCTCCAGGAGCAAGTTTCCAGACACATGCCCTGAACCTAACTGCTGACTCCGCCCCTTGTAATGATGTCCCGGGACATGGAGGCCCCAGCACTCAGCCTCTGCAGCCTCTCCCACCATTCCTCTGCCACAAACCATAGCCCGGCAGGCCACAGTGCTCTGAGTCAACCTCCTGGGGTTGCAACGCATGTTTCCACCCTGCTGTGGCTCAGGGTCCCCCTGCTTGCAGCACTGCCCGGGAGCTCAGCTGGGGCCCAGGGCCTCAGGAGGCCCCTGCCGTCTGCACCCCATCAGCAGAGCCCCGGCCCCTTGGAACATGCACCCTCAGCTCAGGCAGCGTGAGGCCCCAAGCACAGCCACACTGCCCGCCCTGGAGAGGTCCTGCGGGCTCGCCATCTGCCCCTACTTTGGCCCGGGCCATGAGCAGGAGGCCCCGGAGGGAGAGGAGGAGCAGGTGGAACCGCAGGGCCGCGAGCGGAACCAGCACCGCCCGAAGCTGCCGCTCGAGGCTCTGGGACAGGGACAGGACGAGCAGGAGCTGTGGAGGGACCGACGGACAGGTGGACGGACAGATGGGGGGGCGACAGGCAGAGAGAGGACACACGGACGGACGGACGGACAGAGAGAGAAGGATGGAGGACGGGGGGGAGGGGCTGGAGAGCCCGTGGACCCCTTGGGCCAAGTCCGGCCCCCCACTGGCCACCACTGAGGGGCACTGCCTTGGGCTGGGATCTCACCTCTTTCAAGCGCTCCATGTCTTTGAGGTAGAAGCCGATGTAGAAGAGACTCAGGTAGGAATTGACAAATTGGAACTGTGGGAAGGAAGCAGGGGGGCAATCCCTCTGCTGCCCGGTCCCCAGGAGCTCCTCCTGTGCCCCATGCAGAGTCCTCACTGCCCACCTGCTGGCCCCCCACTCACCAGGACGACTTTGATGATGAGGTGCTTCTCATAGGCGCTCTCCAGCCGGTAATTCTCTGGGGGCCAAGGGGGTGAGTGAGGAGGTGGCCCAGGCCCCCTGAAGGCAGCGCGGGCCCTGAAGGGCAGCAGGGACCTTCCTCCCCAGGGCAACAGGACCTCCCCTTGCAGGGCGTACCCATGTCGTTGAGCCAGATGGCGAGCTTCTTATAGCCCTCGGCACTCGCGCTGACCAGCAAAGCCAGCACTACCTTGGGCAGGAAGCGGGCAAGACGGGGCAGCCCTTTCACGCTCAGCACCAGCTCCTGCAGGGGCAGGGGGTTCACAGGTCATCCTGGCATCTGGGCTCAGGCCGGAGTGGACCTGGGCCGGGAGTGGCCAGGTCAGGGCCAAGGCCGGGGGTAGGGGCCGGAGGTCACCTGCAGCTGGAAGCAGCCAAGCATGAGCAGAAACACGCAGGCCAGGCACGTGAGGCACAAGGGGAGGCTCACAAGCAGCTGGAAGAGCAGCCGCTTCCAGGGCGGGTAGTAGAACTCCTCAGCCTGCGTCACAGGGCTGATGCGCCGGATACCCTGGCAGAGGGTGGGGCTCAGCATGAGGCCGGAGGGGCTGCCCCTGCCCCCCCCACACCTTTCCCAAGACCTCAGAATTCAATTTCCCTCCATCACGCCTTTGCTTTTGCGGTGCCCCCACCTAGTCTACCTTTCCCAGTCCCTCAAATGCAATTTCCCACGCCTCTCCTTCGGAGCATGCAGAGCCCCGCACCTGGCATACCCTTTCTGATGCTGCAGCCCTATTTCACACCTTGTCTTTGCCCCTGCAGTAACCCCCCCCACCTCCCCCTCTCATTCTTGGAGTCCTTGGACTCAGACACCCCCAACTGACCCTGAACTGGGGTCGCGGTTCTTCCACAGCTTCCCCAGGTGAGTCCAGCGTCCCCCATTTGTAGGCCAGCTCTGCCCCCCTCCGTTTCCACTCCTCCAAGAACAGGGTTGACCAGACCACATTGAAGAGGGCAAAAACCACACACGATACATCCCGGCTTGTCTGGGGATGGCAGAAGGCTGAGCTGTTAGCCAGGTTGGCCCAGGGAGGAGGGTGTCTCAGGCACTCCAGCCCCAGCCCAGCCCACTCCCAGCACCTGATCAGCCTCCGTAAATGTGTACAGGACAGAGCCAAAGACAGCTGGGTATACCATCGCTGATGTGTAGAAGCCCAGCCAGGCAAAGTACATGGCAATCTTCACTCCAAAGTAGTCACAGATCTCATCTGCCAGGAGCACAGGGGTGTCCCGGTCAGCCCTGCCCGCTTCCTGAGACTCCCGCACACACCCCACCTGGGGCCACACCTAGAGGCTGGTTTTCACACACAGCTTGCACCCATGACTTCATGAGGCGGTTCAGGATGCGCTGCTCGTGGACCGGGAACACCTGCTGGATGATCCCGCGGGCCGCCAGCTCAGGGACTGTTGGGGGACAAGAGCGGATGAGCCCCACCCTTCTGCCTATGCCTGGCCTGGCCAGTCCCACCACCTCCCCACCGCCCCACCCGAAACCCAAGTCACAGTTTTTCCCTGCTTTTAAATCTTCAGAGGCTCTTCCCAGGGGAGGAGTTCTGAGTGGACAGAATATCTGGCTCTCCTTCAGAATTTGGGAGGTGAAGAAGCAGGCAGGTGGGGGCGCAGTGTGGAACCCTGTTTTTAAATAAAGCCATGTGGCCTCAGATCACTGCTCCGAAGGTCTGAGGAATGGTGCAAAGCCGACGTCAGAAGGTGAACTTCGAGCAGCTGGTCTCTTGGAGAGGAAACTGAGGCCCAGGGCCTCACCACACAGTGCATGGAGTGCTGTCCATGGTCCTGCCCCCACCTTATCCCAGACCCAGAGAACCGTGTCTCTTGGAAATGCCTCCCAGGGAGTAAACCCTACCCCTATGCTAGGGCCACACCCCGCCACACCATTGATGTCTCTAGGCCCCACCCAACTCTTCACTAGCTTTTTTGGTCGGTTGTCTCTAGGCCCCACCTTCTCGCATTGATAGGCTGTATTCTAAGAGCCCCACCCAACTCCCCACGTGTGATTGGAAGTCGGTCCCGCCTGCTTACTGATTGGCTGGTCCTCCAGGAAGCGCACATTGTGCAGCGCCTCGCCCTGCTTGGCGCGTAGGTTCTGCAGCCAAAAGCGGATGATGCTCTGGCGTTCCTGCGGGGGACAGGGCAGGGCTTGAGCACAGGAAAGAGCAGCCCAAGGGCTAGGGCTGCGCACTGGGAGCCAGAGCTGGCCGCACCTGGGAGGTGAAGAAGCGCAGCTCACTCTCCACATTCTCGTAGATGAAGTCCTCCTCGCAAGAGAAGCCGCGGGTGCCCCCGCCAAACTCGGCCTTCACCGCTTTGCGCAAACCCAGCTCGTCGGCTCCTCGAAGTAGGCTGCCAGGAAGACACGGAGGTGGGGTCATGGGGAGACCCTGGCTCACCGTCCTGGAGCTAGGGTTGGTGTACCTGGCGGCCACCTGGGACAAATGCAGGGCGCTAAACCTCACAGTTGGTGCTTGGAAGGGTGGGGAGCTGGGTAGCAGGGTCAGCGAGAGGCCAGGGACAGAGACTCGCCTCTCATACGTGGCGGTGACGAAGAAGGCATAGGCACGCGTGTGGCGGTGGTGGCGGACTTGCACGATGAGCTCAGGGATGCCCACGCGGATGTGGTTCAGCAGCCATAGCAGCGTGTGGTCATCAGTCGTGTCTGCCAAGGGGCACAGGGACTGATGGCTCTTGCCACAAGGGGTCCGAGGCCTCTTACAGACTCCTACTCAGGGGAGCCCAGCGCAGGGGAGCCCATCTGGGCACCGGGCAGGCGGCGGGCACAGGTACCTGGAAAGGTCATCAGCACGTCGCAGTTCTCCGTGGGCACTGTCTTCATCCACGCCTTGTGAGACACCAGGTAGCGACCAGCCTGCAGAAGCCGCTTTCCAAAAAGCTTATCTAGGGGGCAGGCAGGGCAGGGCCCAGGTCAGGCCACTCCCAGACCAGGACCCCAGCCTCCAGTTGAGTGCCTCCAGCCCTAGCCCCTGCTTGCACACTGGCCACGGCTCTTCTGCACTCAGTCTGGCATCCAGGGACCTGCAAGCTTTGGCCTCGGCTCATTTCCTTCCCTCCTCGTCCTTGCACCAGCCAGGCCCTCCTCCAGGAATGCCCTTCCCCCAGGTCCTCCCTTACAAATCTTACTCATTCTTGAGGCCCAGCTCCGCCTCCAAAACCACAATCGATGGGGCGCTCACTAGCAGCCCTGAGCGCTTCACCACATTATGTCAACGCGTCCTCATAGCTGGGTGCGGTTCTTACCCCCATTTCACAGGTGAGGAAACTGAGGACCAGGGCGTTTAAGTCACGCACGCAAGGTCACACAGGCGAGCTGGGATTCGAACCCAGGACCGTGATTCCGTATCCTCTGCGAGGAGGCTCTCAAGCGCATCCCTGCTGGGCTGCGATCCGGTAACCCAAAAGGGTGACTGAGCTCAGCCCCGGGCTGGGGCTCTCGGAGGGGCGTGTCCGAGTCTCTGCGCTGGGACCCCCGCCCCCTGTACCGTCCCAGCCGCGCTGGCCCCGCCGCAGCCGCAGTGCCGGGACAAGCCGGCCCGTCGACTGGACTCCAGGCCCGGGACGGCTGACCCCAATCCCACTCCCCGTCCGGCCGCCGCGCGCACCACAGGCACCTGCAACCCTGTCAGATCCAGCCGCCGCACACATACCCAGAACTCCAGACGCCGGGGCTGCAGGCTCGCCCTCAGGCGGGGGCCTCTTGCCACGCTCGCCCTCCAGGGACGTGCCCCCGGCGCTGGAGGTGGCTTCGGCCATGGCGAGGGCAGGTCAGGTCAGGGGCTGCGGGCGGCCCGAGCGCCGGGGGGCCCCGGGCTCATCCGGCCGGTGCAGCCGCGGAGCGCGCTGGAGGTGGAGACAAAGGCCGCGCCCGCCCGCGCCGGCCGCCGTCCCCGCGTGCCCGAGCGCTGCTTCTCGTCTCCGCCCGCGCGGAACCTCGATTCTCCTTCTCGTCCCCGCGCATGTCGCTCTTGGGTTCTCGACTCCGCCCGTGTTGTTTCTGGATTTCGTTCTCGCCCGCCCACTTCGCTTTCTGGTGCTCATCTCCGCCCGCACCGAAGATGCATTCACCGAGGATGTGTCCCCGCCCGCATCGAATTCTGGGTCTCGTCCCCGCCCGTCCCGGGCCTGGATTCTCCGCCTCAGAGCCTTGGTTTCCCCATCTGCAAGGGCGCGGTTTGGAATCTTGAGTTGGGCGTGATGTGACCACGGCAGGACGTGGGAGGGGGCGGGCCTGGTTGGGGGAGATTCCAGGTACCAGTAACTTCACAGCTAGAATACGAATTAATAGTTACAGCAAGTCCTGCCTCAGGGCCTTAGCATGTGCCAGTCAACTACTTAAGGCACTCCTCACGCCCTCCCGTCCAGTTAACCCCTGCGCCTCTAAGGAGGTAACCTCCTCAGAGAGCACCCGATAGAGCTGCCAAGTTTAGCAAATAAACATACAGTCCTCCCACTGTATGAAAGAATTTCAGACAAACGAATACATTTTTAGTATGTCCCAAATATTACGTGGGACATAGTTATACCAAAACCTTATTTACTGTTTATCTGAAATTCACATTTAACTGGGCGTTCTGTATTTTATCGGCACCCAGGACCCTGATCGTCCTGAGTAGTCTTTTCTGTTAGACTGAGAGCCCAGAGAGGGCAGGGGCCCCTTCTGGTTCTTAGCCCACACAGTAGGCACTTGATGTATACTTATGACAGATGGGACAACTCGGAGAAGGCGAGTGTCCGCGTTTGTCACTCTTTTACAAATGAAAAAGTTAAGCGGGTCGAGGCAGGAATTAGAACTCTAGCGGGTCCGACAGAGTCTTCCCAAGTGCAAGTGCGTCGCCCGCCCGCTCCGTCCAAGAACCAGAGAATTGTCCGTGCGAAAGCGCCCGTGGAGACCCCGCCCAGCCAGTGCCTGGAATTCCACCATCAGCGTTTATATTCCGCTATTCTGCGCTGTCCTGGGTTAACCTGAAAGTAATCCCCAAGACTCCCCTTTCTGGCCTTCGGGGAGCCAGACACAGACCGGACACTTAGCTCTGCAGGAGCAGGCCTGGGCCAGGAAAGCCCAGAAGGCAGAGAGGGCTGTGCTGGGGATTCCAGAAAGGTGTCCTGTCGGAGGGGGACCTTGGAGCTAGGTCCTGAGGATGTTTGTCAAATGAAGAAGGGAATCCGAGGAGGAAGGAACGGCGGGAGGGAAAGCTAGGGGAGGAGCGAGAAACTTGGAGAGTTCTGGAAACACAGGTAGGAATCTTCCCAGAAATTTGGACGAGATTTTACTAGGACCAGGGCGTGGGTTCCCCGGAACTCATCCCTCTCCGCCCCTGAGATGCTCTTGCTTCGCCTAAAGCCACGGGGTGGCCAGATGGAAAATACGGGGCTGGAACCCTCGCCTCGGTGTAAATCCTACCGCCCTGGGCGAAGCCTGGTTCTTCCTCCCACCCTTCATTTCCGGTGTCTGGGATACCCGCGGTTCTAGGATCCTAAAAATTCGGTCTGATGTTGCCGGGGGAACGCCATTTCGCTGCACCCCCGCGTCCAGCCCCTTCCCCGCCTCTTGCCCTGACACTAGCCAATAGAAACGAAGATCTTCAGTGAGTCTCCTAAGGGGCCCAATGATGATCGAGAATCGTGGAGCACTTTACCAGTCACGCCGCGGAGTGGGTGGAGCCTCCTGTCAGGACTAGAAGCCACCCAGGCAGAGCGGGTAGGCGGGTCGCCGGTTGTGAACCCATGTGGCGGGTGTTGTGGACCCTAGTAGCTCGGGCCGCACGTGGGCCTCGCAGGTGGGGCGATACGGGAAACGGGTGTGACAGCGTGGGGTGCTGCTTGGGCTCCAAACCCTCTCCCTGGGATCTGGGTCCCAGTTCCCTGGGGCAGAACCACCTTTCACATTTTCCCAAGCCCCAATCCGTTCATCCGCCTGCCGCAGAGCCCACATCTGGGTCACCTGTTGGCCTCAATGTACCCATTCGGGTCACACTCTGACATCAGCGCCCTCACCCTCACAATATATCCCCCGCCCCCCCCCCCGCCGCAGACCCACATCTGGGTCAACTTCTGCTCTCAGAGACCTCAATCGGGTCACCCTATGGCCTCAGACGCTCCAATCTGCCCACCCCCCAGCCTCAGAGCCTCCACCTGGGGCATCTTCCGAACATCGAGCGCCCTATCCACCTGCCACTCAGCCACAGAGCCTCCCAGAGGCACTGATTCTTCTCTCCAGTCCCAGATCGTGCACGCGCCAGGGCAGCGGCGCCCCGGCCCCCGGTTCCGGGGCCACTATCTTCGCGCTGAGCTCCGGCCAAGGCCGCTGCGGCATCGCGGTGATCCGGACCAGCGGTCCTTCCAGCGGCCACGCCCTCCGGAGTCTCACGGCGCCCCGGGACTTGCCCCCGGCTCGCAGCGCCTGCCTGCGCCTGCTCAGCCACCCCCGTTCCGGGGAGCCGTTGGACCACGCGCTGGTGCTCTGGTTCCCAGGTGAGGGGTTCCAGATCCCGAACCTGCTGTAGCTCTCATGACCCAGTTTCCCAGCCCCCACCCAAGGCGTTTGCCTAGTCGTACTCTCCTCGACTCCCATCTCGCCACACTAGGTCCCCAAAGTTTCACGGGTGAGGACTGCGCGGAGTTCCACGTGCACGGAGGCCCGGCGGTGGTGAGTGGCGTCCTGCAGGCCCTGGGTGAGTCTGCAGCCGTGGGTTCGAAGTCTGGCTCTGCCAGTGGATCTGGGTGGGGGCCAGGGAGCTCAGGATCCACTACCTTCCCGCAGGCAGTGTGCCAGGGCTGCGGCCGGCTGAGGCTGGTGAGTTCACCAGGCGGGCATTCGCTCACGGGAAGCTGAGCCTGACCGAGGTGGAGGGGCTAGCGGATCTAATTCATGCAGAAACCGAGGCGCAGCGGCGGCAGGCGCTGAGGCAGCTGGACGGGGAACTGGGCCACCTCTGCCATGGCTGGGCCAAGACTCTCACTAAGGCAAGCCCCCTCTTCGCCCATTCCCTGCCTCAGAGACCCCCCTGCCCATTCTGTGTGTGAGAGCTTCCTGTGCATGAGCCTCCAATCTGGTCCCTTGGGTCAGGCTTGACCTGGGCCCTTTGGGGGGGGGTTCCTGGGTTACCACATCACCACCTCCGTCCCCCTCCCCCACCAGGCTCTGGCTCACGTGGAGGCCTATATCGACTTTGGTGAGGATGACAACCTGGAGGAGGGCGTCCTGGAGCAAGGTGGGTCCTCCTAGCGGTTGGGGACACCTGGCATCGTAGCCCTTGGAGGCCCCCTCACTCCCAACCCCTCTGCTTTCTTCCATCCACAGCTGACAGCCAAGTGCGGGAGCTGGAGCTGGCACTGAGCGCACATCTTCGAGATGCCAGGCGCGGGCAGAGGCTTCGCTCAGGAGCGCACGTAGTGGTCGCAGGACCCCCCAACGCTGGCAAGAGCAGCCTGGTGAACGTACTCAGTGCGTGGGAGGCGGGGCATAGTGCCGGGGGCGCGGCCGGGAGCTGGGGAGCTGTTCAGGTGTGGGGGAGGAGCCGGGAGGTGGATCCTGGGGGAGGGGCTCTACGGCCTCCACCCCGCCCTCTTCGCGATAACCCCCACCCCCCATTCCATCCCAGGCCGGAAGCCTGTGTCCATAGTGTCCCCGGAGCCGGGGACCACCCGCGACGTGCTGGAGACCCCCGTGGACCTGGCCGGGTTCCCGGCGCTGCTGAGCGACACGGCGGGCTTGCGCGAGGGCGTGGGGCCGGTGGAGCAGGAGGGCGTGCGGCGCGCCCGCGAGAGGTAGGCTGGTAGGGTGGTGGGAGGGGGAGACAGAGCCCTTCCACTTCCATTTCTCCTTGCTGCCTTTATTTTGTGTCCCTCCCGAATCAGGAAAGGCTGCTAAGGTCTCTTGGGTGGGGGCTCTGATGTGGGGAGAGCCGCCGTGTGAATTCAGCCTCTGTTCCTGCCCCGCCCCGCCCCCACATGCCATGCCCCGCCCCTCTTGCTCTGCCACCTCCCCCCCCAGGTGCCCTTAATTACTCAACTCCCCGGCGTTACTTCTTGGTTGGTTCTCCCTGTTCCCCCAGGCTGGAGCAGGCTGACCTCATTCTGGCGGTGCTGGATGCTTCTGACCTGGGCTCTCCGTCCAGCTGCAACTTCCTGGATACCGTTGTCGCCCCCCCAGGCGCTGGGAGCCCCAGTGAGAACAGCCGGCGCCTCCTGCTGGTGCTGAACAAATCGGACTTGCTGCCTCCAGGGGGCCCAGACCCCAGGCCCGACCTGCCCCCGCACCTGCTGCTGTCCTGCTTGACCGGAGAGGGTTTGGATGGCCTCCTGGAGGCGTTGAGGAAGGAGCTGGCTGAAGTGTGAGCGGCTCCCCCGCCCCGCCTCCGCCCGTCCCCGTTCCGCAGCCTGCCTCAACCCAAGTTCAAGTCAGGGCAGAGCCACTGGCTTTAGACACGTACCCGCCCCCCAGGCTCATTTTCTGGGTCCACAAAATGCAAGTGATCATCCCCCTTCCAATGGTAGTTGTGAAAGTTGGGAAAGACCGCATCCTTTGTCCCTTGCAGGTGTGGGGACCCGTCCACAGGCCCACCACTTCTGACGCGTGCAAGACACCAGCATCATCTCCAGGGCTGCCTGGATGCCCTCCGCCACTACAAGCAGACAAAAGACCTAGCCCTGGCTGCTGAGGCGCTGCGACTCGCCCGGGGCCACCTGGGCCGCATCACAGGCGGAGGCGGCACTGAGGAGGTCTTGGACATCATCTTCCGGGACTTCTGCGTGGGCAAGTGAGGGGACCACTGAAGCTCCCAGCCAGGCTGGGGGGGAGGGGCCAGAAGCCCTGAGGCATGTGGGAATAGCTTAGGCCGAGTGAGAATCTCATCCCCTGGGGCAAGAAGTTGGCCCCAGGACGCTGAAGCAAAGTGCCACCTTCAGAGGTGGTGAGCTCCCTGTTGCTGGCTGTAGCTTAGTTCCCTGGCAGGGACATGCTAGGGGTTCCAGCCCTGGAGTGGAGCTCAACGGAGTTCCCTTCGGGTTCCGATGCTGGGGGAGTAGGAGTGGACGGTTGTGATAGGGGTGGGAGGGCCTCAGGGATCTTTGTTTTGCGGTTTTTAATTTATTTTGCAAATACTAAAGGAATATAAAAAAATTCAGGTGATTCAGAAATGCTTAAACATGGAAATCTCCCCCCGTCCCATCCCTTGGGGTCACAGTTTGTGTCCTTCCAGAATTCTGTCTGCTGTTTTGCATACTTGTGGATACACCTATAAAATATGTTTTGTCTTGTATTTTGTAAAGTGTGTGTTTATTGCTCTGCAAGTTATCATTCTCTTTTTTAGTATTAATCTTGAAGCTTTGCCCCTTATATTTTATTTTTACTTATTTTTTATTTTTTTAATTTATTTATTTGCCTCATATTTTAAAAGAGACCTGCGAGATCCCAGGTCCCTATGCCCTCCAAGCTTATGCATTCATTCCCTCAGTAACTATCAAGCACCTGCTATGTGCTAGAATTGCACATGTCATTTTATTGGGTTTTGATAACAGCACAGCACAGTGAGTATTTTGTTATAGTTTTACAGATGAGGAAACTAAGGCTCAGAGAATTAGTTGCTTGACATCCCCACCTTTGGGATTTGCACATAGGTTTGTTCAGACTTCCAGTCTGAGTTTGCTGCAGGCCTTCTGTGCAACAGGCCGAGTGCAGGATGCTGGGAACGCAAAGAGGACTAATTGTCACAGGTGCTGCCCCTGCCCAAGTTAGAGACCTAGTTCCTTATAGTGAAGTCTCATGGCTGCTGTGTGAGCTTATGATGAGGAGACCTGCCTGCTCAGGGACATGAGGGCAGGCTGCCTTGCAGAGGTGACATTGGTACTGAAAGTCAAATGGTGAGAAGGAAACCAGTTGGAGGAGGCTGGTGAAAGTGTCCCCGGCAGAGGGCACAGCATGTGCAAAGGTCCTGAGGGGGGAGCGTCATGGTGTGTTCAAGGAACAGGGACGTGGTTGGTAGGGCTGAAGCAGTGAGTGAGGGGGAGAGAGGAGGGAGATGGCTGGAGGAAGAGAGGGAGGATCTGATTGATAGGACTTTGATACTTTTTCTTTTTTTTGACCCTTTCTTTCATTAAGTTTTTTATTTTAATTCCAGTATAGTTAACATACAGTGTTATAATAGTTTCAGATGCACAAAATAGTGATTCAACACTTCTATACATTACTCAGTGCTCATCATGACAAGTGCACCCCTTAATCCCCATCACGTGGTTCACCCATCCCCCCACCCACCTCCCCTCCGGTAACCAGCAGTTTGTTCTCTATAGTTGAGTCTGTTTCTTGGGGACGCCTGGGTGTGTTGGTTTAGCGACTGCCTTCGGCTCAGGTCATGATTCCGGGGTCCTGGGATCGAGTCCCGCATTGGGTTCCTTGCTCAGCAGGGAGTCTGCTTCTCCCTCTCCCTCTGCCCCTCCGCCTGCTTGTGCTCTCTCTCTCTGACAAATAAATAAAATCTTAAAAAAAAAAAGTCTGTTTCTTGGTTTCTCTCTCTCTCTTTTTTCCTTTGCTCATTTGTTTTGTTTCTTAAATTCCACATATGAGTGAAATCATATGGTATTTGTCTTTCTCTGACTGACTTATTTCGCTTAGCATAATACCCTCTAGCTCCATCCATGTCATTGCAAAAATGGCAAGATTTCATTCTTTTTGTGGCTGAATAATATTCTATTGTGTATATATACCACATCTTCTTCGTTCGTCTGCTGACGGGCACTTGGGCTGCTTCCATGATTTGGCTATTGTAGATAATACTGCTGTGAACATAGGGGTGAATGTGTGCCTTTGAATTAGTGGTGAGGCCTTGGATTCTGAGACTCACAGGGGCCTGATATGTTGGTGATGAGCCAGCAGAGGGCGCCCTCCTCTAACAAAAGAAGGTCCTGGAAGCCCCCATCAACCCTCTCGCCCTCTAAGGACCCTGGGATCCAGGCTTCCACGCCCACCTGGCAGCAGGTGAACGGTTAATCCCTTGCCACAGGCAGAAAAACAGTCTTAAATAGGGTCAGGATCCCTTCCAGAATCAGAAAAAGAGTCCTACTTCCAGTGATCAAACATACAAGCTCTCAGGTTTTAGGGCACTGGTGAGCAGAGGCTGGGAGGTAGCCAGGGCCAACAAAGGGTATGAAGAGAGTTTTCAGAAGGCATCTAGAATTCCCCCACCACCCAACCAAAGGGGGCCCCTGACCCTGTGTCTTCACAGACTTCATTGCAATATGTCACTATTGATTGGTTTGCTTGTTTAGCAGCAAGGGCTGTCCCAGCATGGGGGGCTCCAGGAGGGAAAGGGTCACTCAGTGAGCTGAGCCCACGAATATTGCTATTATGTCTATTTTTCGGGAATACAAGCAGGCCCAGAGGAGAGAAGCAATACCATAGGTTTAGCGGGGCTGTGTGTCCAGATGTCCTCCACATCAGGAGGGTTCAGAGGGCTCCCAGGAGGGGTGAGCAGGGTCTGGGTGGGGAGAGAGACGCTCTTGGGGCAGGATGCCTGGGCCCCACCCACCTCCCCCGGGCCCTGGCACACAGCTGGACTGAGGTCCTTGGCTACAGTCCCTTTTTTCCAAGAAGGGTGAGGTGGTTTGTGGGAAGCAGCCATGGGGGTTATTTATAGAGGTCACAGGAAATCCCTAAAGAGTTAGAACCTCACCCAGTGGCTGGGCCACAAGGTCAGGGAGGTGGTCTGCCAATTGCTCCCTGACAGGTACCCAGTCCCTGCCTTGCCCCCCGGAGGAGCCACTAACTTGGGGGAGTCAGAGCTACATGGTCAGGTCTGCATAAAGGGAGGGATGGAGCTGAGGATTGCCCCAGAGGCAGCAAGGACAATACCTGGGGCAATCAAGAAGGCTGCCTGGAGGAGGGATATCTGGGGGCAGGACTTGGAGGAAGAAGAAAAAGGCATTCTAGTCTGAGAGCACAAATTAAGAGATAGTCTTTAGCGAGAGAATGAAAGGTCCAGGGCAGCTGGAGGTAAGAGCTGCACTGGAAGTGGGGGTGGCAGCGGCGGGGGGCAGGGGGACACAACAGAGCTGAGGAACTGGACTTTGTTCCCAGGGTAATGGGGAGCCATGGAGGGTGTGTGAGCCAGAGAGGGACATGGTCAGATCCCATGATGGAAAAGTCTCTCTGGACCAGCAGGGCCGGGCGTGGGGGCCAGCTGGAGGGATGATATCCTGGGACGCTCTGGATGGGAGAGACCAACAAAAAGTCAGACCCGTGCCCATGTGTCCAGAAAGTTTAGAACGATTATTTCTCAGATGAGAAAATGGAGGCTGAGACCGAATGAGTCAAGATTTGGATTCGGGGATGTCTGGCTCCAGAACCCAAAACTCAGACATCCTGTGGTTGCTGGGACTGGCTGGTGTCATCATCCTCTCCCAGTCTCCAGCTTCTCAGGCAGTAGGCTGAGGGTCAGGGACGTCTTCGCTTCCTTGGGGCCTCCAGACTGTCCTGTCTGGGCGGCCTGGCCTGGCTGACCCCTCTGCCCTGGCTTGGCGGGGCCCCAGCCGAGTGTTTCCTGCAGCAGGCGTCTCTCACCCGGGGTTTCCGTATCCAGGAAATATCGCTCCTTTGTCCCTCCTGACTAGCCTGCCTTAAGCGTGGCGTTGCCAGCCCTGGCTCCTTGTGACTCATCCCCTCCCCGTCTAGGGTCCCGGGAGAATGGTCTGGGAGCGAATCCAGGCTGGGGCAGTGGGGAAGATGGGGGGTGGAGGTGGGGGGTGGAGGCAGCAAATGGCATTCTGAGCTGAGATTCTAGACCACAATTTTTAGGCCGTTTTTCTACTGACCCACTTTGTTTCCTGGAGTTTTTACTTCTCAGGGGTAAAATCCCAGAAATGGGGTTGCTGAGCCAAAGGGTTTGTACATCTTTACTTTAATGAAATATCACCAAACTAATTTCCAGAGGGCCACGATGAGATTTGCATTTCTACTAGTCCTGTAGAAAAATGCGCTTTCTCTACATCTTCACCAGCAGTAGGTATTATGGCTTTTTAAACTTTTTTTTTTTCCAGTCTACTGGGTACAATGAGATTTCCCTGTATTCCTCTAACGCACTTTTTCCTGTTTTCCCCACGAATTTAGTGATTAGTGTGTTAAAGCACTCCCACTGGACCCTGGTGCCCTTTCTGACATCCCATCTTGCCACAAAACAAAACAAGACAAAACAAATGGCCTGAGACTTTAGTGACACTGTTCCTGGAGCCACTCTGGAGAGGGTTAGCTGTCCTGCTTCAGTACCTGGGGGGAAATCTTCGCAAATCTTAGGAAGATGAAAGTCACAGATGGATAACCTGTTTTTTAAGAAACTGTATTTTGTTTCTTTTTTTAAGATTTTATTTATTTATTTAATGGGGGTGGTGGTAGAGAGAGAGAGAGAGAGAATAAGCAGGGGGAGTGGCAAGCAGAGGGAGAGGGAGAAGCAGGCCCCTGACGCTTAACAACTGAGCCACCCAGGCGCCCCGAACAGCAGGTATTTAAAAAGCAGTTTCAGGGCTTTGAGGGAAGCTGGTGTCACCCCAGACTCTTCTGGACTGGGGACAGGCTGGGGACAGGGGGAGGGATCCTAGCTTGCGGGGTCTTTTCTCAGGCATGGCTAGGAGGTGCCTTTTCAAAGTAAAAATCACCACTCTGGAGTCGTGGAAAGGATTCGATATTTATTTAGTGCCACTAACATTTATATGGGCCACAGGCAGGGCTGGGTGTGGGGGGAGAGGGACAAGGGGCAGCTGCCGTCGCGGGGTCGCGGGCTATGATGGGGTCAGTGGGGGACATTTGCTCTGGGTCCGGGTGCGGCCTGGCAGGGGAGCTTGGAGACTCTCTGGCCCGGGTGGGGGGGTGCGGGGGAGCGGAGGCTAATGGCTTCCCGTTCCCACTTCCCCTAGGCCCCGCACACTGGGGGTGAGGAGTCGGAAGACGGGAAAATCGGAGGGTGCTGTGGCGGGAGCACGGGGGTGTGCAGATGGGAGGATGCTGTGAGCGCCTGGGAGGGGTGCGACATGGGGCAAGGGCTGGGCAGAAGGTGTGTGTGTGCGCGCGCGGGTGTGTGTGTGACGTCACTGCTACATCTGTGGACGTCACTGCGTCCGGATGGGCCATCACTGCCGTGTCTGTGGGCGAGGGGCTGTGAGAGTATCAGAGGGCGTCATGGGGTGTGGGGAGGGACGGGCGTGGGGTGGAGGCCAAGGGCAGCCGCTCTGGCGTGTGCGCGGGCGTTTGGCCGGCCGAGGCCCTGGCTGCAGGCTGCGCCGTGGGCATCTCGCTGCTGCGCGTCTGCAGACTGGCCAGGCGGGGCCACACCTCGGTCCTCAGGGCCTGGAGCCTCCTCAGCCGCTAGGGCAGGAAGGACATGGTAATACAATAGTCAGACAGATGGAAGGACAAACCTTGCCTGGGCCTGCTGCCCCCCAACCCCAGGCTCCTTCTTGCCTCCAAGGACTCTTCGGCTCTTTTGGGGTTCAGCCTTCCCATTAGACTCCTACTTGTTGAGGGTGGGACTGGGACGTGGGCCTCCTCAGTCTACAGATAAAGAGACAGTGGTCAGAGAGGCCACCTTCTGTGCTCCAGGCCTCTGCAGCAGCCTTTTATCTGGGGTCTCCAGGGCCCTGGGGATCCTGGGAGTTTGCCCCAAGGCCCCTGTCGTATCCCCCACCCCTCCGAAAGGGCCTTTGTCTCCACAGAACTGCCCCTGGGGCTAGCCCCTCACCCATTCTCAGGAGGGTTTTTCCCAGGAGCCTGCCCCTCCTCACACACTCTCCTTGGTTCCCCAGTGCCCTGCCCACAAAGCCAGATCCTTTCTACCCGGCATTCAAGGCTCCACCCTCTCTGTCCCTACCAGTACTCCTCATCAGAAACTCAAACCCTGCCAAAGTCCTTCAAAATTTCAGGAGGTATCGCTTCACTGCACCCCTCCCCCCTGCCTTTGCAGGAGCCATCCTGCTGTCTGGATTGCCCTTCCCCCTCCTTGGCCTAACAGAGGTTCTCGTGAGGGGTCAGGGGTTGGCTCAGAGGCTGTTTCCTGGTCGGGGAGGAGGGGGCCTCAGCCAAGTCCTGCTTCCGCTGGCCCACTCCCTTCCTTCCCTGGCTCTTCCCTGGGGCCGAGCAGCTTCACGTTCCTTGGCTGGCTCTGCCCCCCCCTGCCCCCCCCTCCGGCTCCAGCCTGACCAGGAGTCACGGCTCCTGGCCAGCCCTGGCCTACATTCTTCACCCACTCCTGCTCACCAGCCTGCAAGGGGGGTGGTCCCTGGCCATATCTCAGAGACCGAGGCTCCTAAGCCCCCAACATCACACGCCTGGACCAGTGCAGGTGCCTTTGCCCTGGTCTTTGGCTGCCACCTTCACCCCCCAACAGCGACTAGAGGGTGCCCCTGAACACCTGAGGCCAGTCATGTCCTATCCTGCTCACGCTGTCCCAAAGCTCCCGAAGTTCTCACTGCAGCCACAGGCCCTACCTGACCTGCACCCCCCGTGCCCCCTTCACTTCCTACTCACCCCCCGGATTGCTCTGCCCGAGCTGCACCAGCCTCCTCACCAGGCCTGGTCCTGTCTCAGGGCCTTGGCATGGGCTGTGCTCTCTGCCTGGTACACCCTCCAGGGACACCCCACCCCCACGGCTCTTCCCTCACCTCCTCCAGTTCTCTGCCCCAGCATCAACCTCATGCAGGGCAGAGAAGCCTGCCTGGTCTCCTGTAGAAAATTTTAACCTTGCACTGCCTCATCCCTTTTCTGCCTCGCCCACCGCCAAGGGGCTCACGCATCTGGTTTAGCATCTGTCTGCCCCACTAGACTGGGAGCCCCACAAGGGCGCCGGCTTCTCTGCCTATTCCTCCTCGTGTCCTCAACCCCCAGCAGCTGCTCAAGACACATGGGTTGAATAAACGAACCGAATCACAAGTGATGGCAATGAACTTGAATGAGACTCGCTGTGTGTCTGGCTCAGAGCCAGGGCCGAACTCCCCATCTTCAACCTTCCACATTGCCACTGCTGAGGGAGCAGAAGGCTAGCTGAGGACAAAGCACCAGCTGACACCCTGCAATCTCCCCCTGGTCCCCAACTCCTGGGTGGGATCTGTGGGACCTTCTTCCAGGAAGCTCCCAACTCTCTTAATGTTAATGCTTTGCCAGAGGGAACACCAATCTTAGCCTGATAATAGCCAGGCCTCCAGGATCCTGAGGGTCTTCTTTAGCTTATGAAAATCCTTTTGAAACCTCCCTTTTCCTGACCTCCCCCAACTCCCAAGTATATAATCAGCCACCCCTCACCACCCCGGTGCAGTAGCTCTTTCTGCCCACGGGTCCTGTCCCTGTGTTTTAATAAAACCACCATTTTGCACCAAAGACGTCTCAAGAATTCTTTCTTGGCCGTCGGCTCAGGACCTCACCGCCCCCCAACCTCACCTATATTCCAAAACTGCATCACAACTTTTGTCTTATCCAGCCACCTTCCCCTGAAACCAATATTTCCTTATTTGTCTTCACATCAATTGTGCGTGTGTGTTTAACTTAAATAAATGGATACCCAAAGGACACAGTCTTATCAGGTAAAAAGGAAAACTAGTGCACTTGCCATCAAGAGAAAATGACTTAAAAATGTCCACAGAAAAAGCAGGACGTTGTGTTTCCATCCAGCTGATGCTGGGCTGGGGGTTGGCCCTGGCTTTGGGATCGTAGCTGATGCTGGGCTGGGGGTTGGCCTTGGCTTTGGGATCGCAGCTGATGCTGGGCTCGGGGTTGACCCTGGCTTTGGGATCACAGCTGATGCTGGGCTGGGGGTTGACCCTGGCTTTGGGATCTCAGGGAGAGCTGCAAGTGGGAGTGTGTTGGCACCGCGGAGACTTTGTGAAGGCCCAGAAGGAATAAGAGTGGAGAAGGAAGAGACTCTCCCGATCGGGGGGCTGAGTGATTTGATGCTGGACCTTGGCCCTGGCCCCTGATCGGAGGCATCTAAAATTCCCATGTGGTTGGTGACACCACAGTCTACGGTTTGCCTAGGCTAGCCCACCAAGGGGCTGGCCTCGCTGGGACTCCAAGCCAGAGCTGATGGCCCCTTTCTCAGGGGGAAGATGAATCAAGGCTGGAGCTCAGAGAGCCAGAACCCCTTCCTGAGACCCGGCAGCGGGAGGGGCCCTGCCTTAAGTACTCATTGTTTTCTCTGTAGAGGGATGTCTTGGGGGTAAACAATGTCAAGAGCTTCCCTTTCTCAGCTAGGACGGGTCTGGGCTGGGAGCCTGGCTCTGGCCCTGACTCACTGACGCATGACCCCAGGTTGGTCACTTCCCTGGGGCCTCAGTTTCCTCCTCTGAAAAGTGGGGATAATAATAGAACCTCCTTCCTTGCCATGATGGCTTTGGGCCAGAATAGAGAGAGGAAAACTGTTTGCTTGGAGCAGGGTCTTCTCTCCACCCTCTTGCTTCCCTCTCGGGGGGGGGGGGGGGGGGGGGGG
>NC_138369.1:10152940-10158841 GCF_054177405.1 Leptonychotes weddellii
GGAGAACAGGATGTTCTCGGGGCAATGGCCTGAGTCACCTTCCCTGTGATGCACAGGCTGTACCCTGGGAGGTGGCGGGGGCGGGGTACAGACACGGAGCCCTGACCTGAGTGTGCACAGGGGTGCCTTGATGCGCCTGCTGCAACCCCCAGCCCCTTGCTTTAGGCACTTGTGGACAGCACTTTACAGTTAGCAGAGTTTCCATGCCCTTGATTTCAGAGACCTCCGTTTTTGTAGAGGTTAGAAAAAGAGGCTCAGAGGGGTGGGGGTAGAGGCCCAGGGTCTCTGCCTCTGCTCTCCCTCCTCCCTTCCCCAGTTCCATCCACCCCACATCCCACCCCAGTCTGGCCTCTGAGCCTATACTCTGGCTCTTCTTGTCACCTGGAGCTCTGTACCTTCTGCCCTTTCCCAGACCAGCTCAATCCCATCCTCCAGCTCAAAGGCCTCCTCCTCATGGAAGCCCTCTCTTGCACGGAAGCCTGGAGTCCAAGAGCCTGGGTTCGAGGCCCCATCTCTGCCACTCCCCAGCTGTGTTACCTGGAGCACAGCGCACGCCTTCGCTGTGCCTCACTTTCCTGGTCTGGAAAGTGGTGGGTGATGACAGTGGCTTGCCCACTGATTAGGGTTGTGAGGATTCAGTGAGTTGATCTTGCAAAGTGCTTGCAACCGTGCTGAATTCACAGTAAGCACCTAGTAACTGTAGGCTCTTGGTCTTTCTTTTCATGGTTCCTTCATTGTTTCTCTCACCCCCTACTCAGGAAGTTTCATGAACGGACCTGCATGGGTCTTGGTCACTACTGTGTCCCCAGGACCCAGCATAGGGCCTGGTTTACAGCAGGCACTCAATTAAGGAAGCCGCAAGTGTGAGATGAGCCTCCCTCCACTCCTAGTCCTGTTCCCAGCCTCCTCTGAAGCCCTGAGACTGAACCATCTCAGTCTGCCCAGTGCCTTACCTGGGTGGAGCTATAGCATTGCCTGCAGGGGGCCTCTGGGACTCCAGGATCCTTCTCTTGAACTCCTCCAGGCCAGCTGGGTCTGTGGCAAGAGGGAGGGGTCAGCTCCAACCAGCTGCCCCAACCCTGGGCTAGGGGTGGGCTGGCAGCCCCAATAGCAGGGCTGAGGTGGGATAAGAAGTAGAAAGACAATCCCCGGACCCCTTCCTGGCCCTGTTTTCTGTCACTCACCGATGGGCTGGGGGTTGGGGGCAGGACCCACAGGTCTTGGTATAGGCATCGGCTGCGACTGTGGGAAGAAAGATGGAGGGAGGTTGACAGAAGCCAGGGCCCCTGAACCAGAGTGCCAGGGAGGTTCCTGCTCCTCCACGTCCTTGGATACCTGGGTCTGAGTTCCTTCCAGGGCGAGGAAACATATCGGGGAAATAACCCACATTAATGGATGTACAATCACCTGCACGCACCTGCCCTCAAAGAACTGGGGACTCCAAGGACTGGCTTTCCTTGGAAGCCCCCCCAGAGACCCTGCAGTGGCCTACCTCAGTCTCCCCTACAATCTTAGTTCCAACCCGATCCCAATCCATGACCCCAAGTGAGTCCATCCACCCAACACCGAACCTGGCCCCACTCTGGGCTGAAGCCGACCCACTCTGTAAATCCACTGCCTTCCCTCCAACAACCCTGAGCCTGAAATCCAAAGCCAGTTCTAAAACAGAACTTTCCTTAGAATCAAACCCTGACCTAAACCCAATCCTAATGACAAACCTGATCTGACCATAACTTTACATTTAACTCTGATCCCAACCCATTCCTTAGACCTGGCTGCTATGAAAAATGCACCCCCAACCCCCTCCCCCCAGCCCAGCCCTGGTCTCCACCACCGCCACCCATAAACTTTTTCCCAATACACACTCAGCCCAACTCAACCTTAAACCCTAGCCTCTACCTCAAATGGAAGAATTGTACCCCAAGATTAGCATCTGTGCAGTTTCTACTCTGCACCCAGCCCTGACCCTCACCCCTCCCCAGGTCTCCCTACCCTAACTCAGGGTCACCCAATCTTTCATTTCAAATATATCCCGATGCCAACCCAATTCAACCCTCAGTCAGCCACCCTAAACCCAAACCAATTTCAACTCCTAACCCATGGTCAACACCAATCCCAATCCTAATACCCATGAAATCCTAAGTCTACCCTTGGCCCCAAACCTCTAATCATCTCTAGACCCACCAGCCACCTACACTCACCTGAGCTTCAACTCCAGGATTGGTGCCTCCATGCAACCGAATCCAAGCCACTGACATCTTACACCCAGTGCTAGACTTGCCAGGCTGCCCTGCATGTGACCCCTGACCTAACTTTCAACCTCTCCCCACAATCCAAACTCAGCACAACCCCAATTCTAAGACTAATGTAATCTTTGATGGAACCCTAACTTTAACTCAAACCAACTCTAAACACAGCGGTCACTAAGAACTCACTTTAACCCAAACACAAGCTCTGCTCCACATCAAGCCTTCCTCTAGCCTTAAACTTCAGTCTAACTGCCAACCCCACCCATGGCCCCTGATCCTTCAACTCAGACACATCCCAGCCCTGACACCAACCCTCCATGAATCCTCCGTCCTCACACTGAACCAATTTTTTTTTTTGGTAAAGATTTTATTTATTTATTTGTCAGAGAGAGAGAGGGAGCACAAGCAGGGGGAGTGGCAGGCAGAGGGAGAAGCAGGCTCCCCGCTGAGCAAGGAGCCCGATGCAGGCCTCGATCCCAGGACCTCGGGATCATGACCTGAGCCGAAGGCAGACGCCTAACCGACTGAGCCACCCAGGCGTCCCACCCTGAACCAATTTTGAGGCCCACCAGCCACCCTAAACTCAATCCCAATCCTTAATCCTTTCTCCATGTCCTTCCAAACTCCACCCCAATCCTATGTCAGTGACACTCTCAAGTGAGTTAACTAACCAGACCTAGACTGGGAAGCTCACCTCAAACCCATTAGACATCACCACCAACATGGCCCCCAGACCGGACCCCAATGCATCCTGAATCCAGGGCCCTCTAGCCCACCTTGGCCTTGATGCAGGTGTCCAGGGCAGAGTTGCTGACGGCCAGTTGCATTTTGAGCTGCTCTGCCTCCCGCTTCTTCTCCTCCAGCTCCTTCGCCAGGCTGTCTCGCTCCTTCCGCAGTGCTGCCTTCTCCTCCAGGGCTAGCTGTGTCTGCCGGGCGCATTCGGCCTGGAGCTTGGCCTCCCGGGCCTGGGCCTCCTTCTCCACCTTCTCCTTGGCCTCCTGACTGGCCCGCAGGCCCTTCTCGACCTCTAGCTTCTGGCGCTGGATGTCCGAGTTCTCGCGGGCCACGCGCTCTATGCTGGCCCGCAGGCTCCGGGCTAGCTCCTCCACCTTGGTGGCCATGAGGGTGGGCATGTGGTCGCAGATTCTTCGGATGGAGGATAATTCCGCGCCTAGAGGATGGTACAGATTATAGCCCATCGTGTCCAGGGTGCGTGGGATAATGGAGTCCCTCCAGAGGTTGCGCAGCTCCGTCTCAAACTTGTCCTTGTCCAGCGGGAGGCAGAGGGCCTGCACCTTCTGCAGGCGGTCCTCAGCCAGCTGTCGCTCCTGCTGCAGCTGCTCCCGGGCCTTGCTGCACTCCATCAGCTGCTCCTCCACCACTCGCTTGTTCAGCATCAGCCCCTCCTTGTCTTTGGTGCACACTTCCTTCTCCTTTGCCACCTCCATCTCCAGCATCTTGGCCTTCTGGCTCAGCGTGAGGAGCAAGGCTACAGGGACACGATAATACATCTCAGGAAGGTTGGGGGTTGCCAAGAGACTGGGTAGGGAGTCTACCACCCTGGCTCCCCACTGCCCTGACCACTCACCATTGCAGCTCTTGTTAGTCTCCTTGAGTTGTTCTTGGCATTGCTTCTCGCTCAAGACGATGGCCACCATGTACTGCTGGTTGTTCATGTAGCTCACCTAACCGGACAGGTCACAGGACAGAGCTCACAGTCAAACCCCCGTGGGTCCCCTTGCTCCTGGTTTGCCCAGACGCTCTGGACTTGGGGCCCCAGATTCCATACCCGGGTGACCTGGGTTGGCCCAGTTCACAAGGGCATGGCTCCTATAGAGGGGATGCTGGATGGATGCTTAAAAGTTGTTACAGTTAATACTATTTGGCAATAAAAAGAGATGAAGCACGGATACATGCTATAATTCGAATGAACCTTGAAAACATTAATTCACATTTATGGCCAATTCTTTTTTTTTTTTTAAGATTTTATTTATTTATTTGACAGAAAGAGAGAGAGCACAAGCAGGGGGAAGGGCAGAGGGAGAGGGAGAAGCAGGCTCTCCACTGAGCAAGGAGTCCGATGTGGGGCTTGATCCCTGGGATCATGACCTGAGCTGAAGGCAGATGCTTAACCGACTGAGCCACTCAGGTGCCCCGGCCAACTACTTTTTGTTGAGGATGCTGTTAGGAACTGAATTGTGCCCCCCCCATTTATAAATGGAAGTCCTAACCCCCAGTACCTCAGAACGTGACTGTATTTGGAGATAGCATCTTCAAAGATGGGATTAAGTTAACATGAGGTCATTAGGGTGGGCCCTAATCCAATATAAGGACTGGTGTCCTTATAAGAGGACATTTGGACACCCAGAAATGCACAGAGGGAAGATGATGTGAAGACACAGTGAGAAGATCTACAAGGCAAGGAGAGAGGCCTGGAACAGATTCTTCTCTCCTAACACTCCAGAGGAACTTGCATCTTGACCTCACATATGTGCAAAAATAAATTTCTGTTGTTTAAGCTACCTAATTTGTGGTACTTTGTTAATAAGGCAGCCCTGGAAAATTAATAGAGGTGGCAAAATCATTCCGTGGGGAAAAAAGAGTCTTTTCAACAAATGGTGCTGGCATAGCTGGATCTCCACATGTTAAGGAATGAATTTGGACCCCTACCTCACACCATATACAAAAATTAACTCAAAATGGCTCAATGACCCAAATATAAAAACTAAAACTATAAAACTCTTTAGAAGAAAACATAGGTATTAACTCTGCATGACCTTGAATTTGGCAATGGTTTCTTTCTTTCTTCCTTCCTTCCTTTTTCTTTCTTTTCTTTCTTTCTTTCTTTCTTTCTTTCTTTCTTTCTTTCTTTCTTTCTTTCTTTCTTTCTTTCTTCCTTCCTTTTTCTTTCTTTTTTTCTTTCTCTTTCTTTCTTTCTTTCTTTCTTTTTCTTTTTTAAGATTTTATTCACTTATTTGGGAGAGAGAGAGAGAGAGCACAGAGCAGTGGGAAGGGGCAGAGGGAGAGGGAGAAGAAGACTCCCCGCTGAGCAGGTGCCACCCCTCCCAGCAATGGTTTCTTAGATGTGACACCAAAAGCACAAAGAGAAAAACAGATAAATTAAAAACTTTTGTGCTTTAAAGGATTCTAGGAAGGGAAAAGACTGTTGAATCACTATGTCGTACAACTGAAACTGATGTGAGTCAGTGTGTCAACTATATTTCAATTACAAAAAAAATAGAGGCAGGGAAAAAACAACCCATAGATGGGAGAAAATATTTGCAAAGAATGTATCTGATGATAGGACTAGTATCCAGAATATATAAAAGTAAACTCTTATGGATCAATAATAAAAAGATAACTTAATTGAAAAAAGGGCAAAGCATCTGAAACATTTCTTCAAAGAAGATATACACACAGTCGACAAACACATCAAAAAATATTCACCATCATTACTCATCAGGGAAATGCAAATAAAAACCACCGGGAGATACCACCTTCCGAACATTAGGATGGTTATAAATGAAATGGAAAACAAGAGCAGAGAGTAACAAGCATTGGTGAGGATGTAGAGAAATGAGAAGTTCCAGACAGTACTGGTAGGAATATAAAATGGGGCAGCCACTTTGGAAAACAGTCTGGCAGTTTCTCA
>NC_138369.1:10159341-10173263 GCF_054177405.1 Leptonychotes weddellii
TTCCCGTGGAGCAGGGAGCCCGATGCGGGGCTTGATCCCAGGACGCTGGGATCATGACCTGAGCCGAAGGCAGACACTTAACGACTGAGCCACCCAGGCGCCCCCATGTGCATGATTTTAAATGCAAACTTTACAAAAAGGTATACAAACATGAAATGGCACCCCCCCTCCCCACTCTCAGCCCCCTAGTTCTTGCCCTAGAGGCCACAGCTGTGACCAGTGTTTCCTTCAGAGACATTTGGGTAAAAGTCTCTTCCATCCCTGCATTTTGGAAAATGCACACAAATTATCACTTTCCTGCTTTTTACATTAATGTTCTCAGAGGAATTTGCTTTGGCCCCTTTAACAGTCGTATGGGAATTTCCACCATAGGGACAGATGGACACTCACTGAAACAGTCCCCAAGTGGAGGACATTGAGGTGGTTTCCAATTTTTTGTAATTACCAAGATGTGATAATAAATGTCCTCATTCTCTCCCCTCCCCTTACCCTTTGCCTCTTTTTTAGAAGTAAACTTTTTATTTTGGAATAATTGTAGATTTACAGAAAAGTTGCAGAGATAGTCCAGAGTCCCTGAATAGCCCTCCTCCAACTTCTTCCATGGTTAAGCTCTTTTACACCGTAGCTCACTTGTCAAAACTAAGAAACTAACTGTAGTACATGAAATTAATTATACTCTGGACTTTATGTGATCTTCTCACTAAGTGTTTTTCTGTTCCAGGATCCAACCCAGGGTTCTGCATTGCATTCGGTCCATTATTTTGTTTTGTTTCTTTTTTTTATTTTTTAAGATTTTATTTATTTATTTGACAGAGAGCAAGAGAAAGCACAAGCAGGGGGAGCAGCAGAGGGAGAGGGAGAAGCAGGCTCCCCACTGAGCAGGGAGCCCAATGAGAGGCTTGATCCCAGGACCCTGAGATCATGATCTGAGGTGAAAGCAGATGCTTAACCAACTGAGCCACTCAGGCACCCCATCTTTTTTTTTTTTTTTTTTTTTACAATTTTATTTATTTATTTTAGAGAGAGAGCAGGGGGAGGAGCAGAAAGGCACAAGCAGACTCTGTGCTGAGTGCAGAGCTCCACACAGGGCTCAATCTCATGACACTGAGATCATGACCTCAGTTGAAACCAAGAGTTTGACTCTTAACTGACTGAGCCACCCACATGCCCCTATTTATTTAGTTTTAAGTGGGCTCTGCCCCCCACGTGGATCTTGAACTTGCCACCTTCAGATCAAGAGTTGCATGCTCTACGGACTGAGCCAGCCAGGAGTCCCTGGTCCATCATTTTGTACACATGTAAATATGGTTATAGAAAAATTTCTAGAAGGGGAATTGATGGATCAAAGGATACATGCACTTTCAATTTTGAGAGGTTCTAGAAAATTGCCCTTCCAAGTGGTTGTACCAATGAGCAGTCTCACCAGCACCCTGTGGGATTATTTGTTTCTCCACAGCAATGCCAGCGTAGGGTACTTTGTGATTTTTTTGTTTGTTTGTTTTTATCTTTGCCAGACTCATGGGCACAAAGTGGTACCACATTGTTTCAATTTGCATTTCTTTTTGAGGCGTGAGGTTGGGCACTTTTTTCCCCTTACATTTCTATTAATTGACTGTCTATATTCTTTGCCCATTTTTTCTACTGAGCTGTTTTTGAAAAATTAATTTATAAGAGCTCTTTATGTCATAAGGAAATTAATTTATTCCTGGGTATAAATACCTATATGAAATAAATCTAGGAAAGTTTCAGTTAATTCTCTTGGGTTTTCTATATATAAAATCATACTGCCAGGAGATAATAATATTAGGTTGAATTGCTTCTGAGGCTTTCCTGCCCAAAATGCCAACCTGAAACTAATCTTACAGAAATAACACACAAACCCAGACTTGAACTCCAAAAAATGATTGCCTCAGGCCTCTAAAAAAATGCCATTGTTATGAAAGGCAAAGTCAGACTGAGAAATGTTCCAGATTAAAAGAGATGAAAAACTTGACAAATACAATGTGTGAGCCAGGATATTCTTTTGTTATAAGACATTATTAGAACAGTTGGCAAAGTCTGATTAAAGTCTGTAGATTAGATAATAGTGTTTTATCAATCAATGTCCACTTTCTGATGTTTGTAATTTACTGTGATTATGTGGGAGAATGTCCTTGTTTTTATAGGAAATGCATACTCAGGTGTTATGGGTAACAAGACATCATTTCTGCAAATTTTCATAAAAGGTTCAGAGAGAGAGAGAGAATAAAGCAAAGGTGGTAACATTTGTGGAATCTGGGGGAAGAGTATCCAGGAATTCTTTGTACTAATCTTCCAACTTTCCTGTAAGTCTGAAGTTATGTCAAATATAAGGTAAAAGACAAAATGAATGTGAAATTGAGCCATATGAAATTGTTGATATTTCTATTATTGTTTACCTATATAAACAGTGCTTACATATGATTCAAACTATAAATTCCCTACTGCTTTTCTAATATTCACACCTCTTCTTTCTTTTCCTTGTCTAAGTGCATTGGCTAGTACCTCCAGAACAATATTAAATACTTGACAGTGGTTATCCTCACCTTGGCACTCATTTTGATGGCCTTTTCAGAACTTTTCTCATTTGATCCATTAGTATGGTGAATTTTATTAGCAGATTTGTGAATATTGAACCATCCCTGCATCTCAGGCATAAGTCCCCTTTGTTGTGATGTATTTAAGAAATGTGTTGCTTAATTCCTTTTGCTAAAATTCCATTTGGGAGTTTCATACCCTCCTCATAGGAAGAGGGGTCTGTAGTTTTCCCATTGTGACATCTCAGTCAGTTGATAGGCTGGCTCACTAAACATGATTCCACTCAATTTACAGACAAGGTAAACTGGGGCCCAGAGAGGAGAATTGACCCTTCCAGGTCACTCTTGAGCTAGGGCTGGACCCTAAGTCTTCATGTCTGTGGGATGAAGCAACACTGTCATTAGAAGGGACTTAAGTCCCCAAACACTATCTCATTGTGTTACCAAATGGGCCTCAGTTTCCCCATCTGTGAAATAAGCACTAGATTGTTGGGGAGAGAGGGTCGAGTCTCCTTCCTGTAGTTTCCGTTCAGAGTGGTTCTTGGGTCTAAAGCTGAGCGTTGATGGGTGTCGACGGGGCATCTCATCCAGCGTGGGCACCTCTATACATGTTCCAGCCACAGTGTGTGCCCTCCTGGCCTCAGAGCCCTCATCCTCCTGGGGTCTGACTCACCCTCGTGCGCGCCGCGCCGGCCTCCGGCAGCCCCCGGAGGGTCCTGGGCGAGAGCGCGAACGGGGGCTGGGTCGGGGTCGGGACACGGAGCGGAATCGGGGTTGCGGCACTCTGCGCTGGGGGCCCATCTCGGCTTCCAGGGCTTTACTGACAGAAGTGGGGAGAAGCCCATCAGCACCTGGACCCCTGTCCCCCTCCCCCCAGTACTCTTCCATCTTTCCTGAGAACCCCACTCCCCAGGATTCCCTATCCTTTCTCCACCCCCAGCCATTCCTGGGACTCCTCCCCAGGGACTCCCAGCTCCTTTTCCAGGAGCTCCACCTCCTCGCTCCCGTCCTCTCAATACCTTTTCCTTACATCATTTTCTTCCTATCCTCGCCCTTCCCAAAGGCCCTCCATGTAAGCCCGACCCCAGGGACAAATGCCTCCAGAGGGCCGGCCCCAAGTGGAGATTCTCACCTCCAGAGAGATTACATCCTTCACCACCCCTAGGTTCCAACTCTAGGATCCCCTCTTCGACTCTCCCATCACTCAACTCTCCAAGGCACCTCCCACATGGCCACACCCCTTCTCCATCCCCAGGGACCCTTCCCCCTTCTTTCCCCTCCATGTGATGATTGGCCGAAAGAACGAAGTCTTGCGCAGCTATTGGCCACGCACCGCGCCCGTCCACCGCCCCGGGCCCCGCCCCTCACTCACGCGCGTTCGCGCAGCGCCGCCTCCCTGGCTGCGCAAGCTTCGGCTTCGGCCTCGGCCGCGCGTGCGCGCTGCTGTGCCTCGTCCAACCTCCGCGCAGACTTCGTGGCCGCCGCCTCCCAGCGCGCCAGGGCTTCTGCGGGCGCAGGGAGCGGGGTCAGCTCCGAGACCTCTCTCCGCTAATGCAGGCGTTCGAGTTTACAGTCTGCATACTATTTGCAGCTTTGCTTTATTTGAATTAAATTTGTGTGCTGTTTGCATGACCTTTACGTGTCATTTGCAGAGCTTTTTATAGGTTTGTATTGCTTTCGGGAGTCGTGTACGTGGCGTTTGCATATTTTGTTGTATTTGCGTTGTTTTTGTGACATTTGCGTGGCCTTTGAGTGTTATGTGCATTTCTTTCATAACTTTTCGCGTTTATTTGCGTGTTCTTTACGTTTGCACCCGTGCTTGCCATTTGCGTAACCAGGAACCTTTTAGGCTCCTCCCACCCCTATCCCTGGCCACGCCTTGCGCCCCAACACACCTGTGAGCGCCCCGTTCTCAGCCCCCATCTGGGTCCCCTGTGCCTTGGCCTCTTCAATCTCAGTCTTCAGGGTCATCAGTTGGGTCTGAAGCCGGCTCTGAGTAGTGGAGGGGAAGTGAGGAGGGTAGGGGGGTGGGAGGGGGCGGGGAGACAAGAAGTGAAGTCTCCCCTCTTTCTGGGGCAGACTGAACAGACACTGGTCACCACGTTCCCTGAGCTTTATTTGGAATGTCCTTTGGGAGTCCTGTGGTTAGAAAACACAGAAGTGGCCTGCCGCACCGAGCGGTGACCGCTGCTCTGTCCAGGTCTACCGCCCCCCACCCCAAGCCACCGGATGTGGAAACGGTTTAGCTCTGCGGTCAGACTCCGGTTCCAATTCCAGCTTCTTCTAGACTCACTGACTAGGGTTTTAAACCAATACAGGCCAATTTGGTGGTTGACAATGATTGGGTTTCTGGAGTACGCTCCCTCAGCTACGGGTGACATTCTTCAAAACAACTGGCCTGGCTTCCTCAGAACATCTCCCACTGAGTGGTGGAGTCAGAATTTGAACCCAGAACAGGCTGCTCTTAACCTCAGTGGCCTCAGGCCCTTCTCGTAGGCAGGCAGGTAAAGGGTAGAGGTCTGTTTTGATTTCTAAAATTCACACACCGCTCAACCCCTGCTGGGCTTCGTACACAGAGATACAGAATAGTTAGTAAATGGAAGATTGGGACTTTGAGGATGGTTGTTTTGCAAGGCCCAGGGCTGGGAAGGGTTAAGAAAGAGTTTGAAGGGGTGGCCAGAGGAAAAGGGAGGACCTGGCCAGTACCTCCCCCAAGAGGCCAACTTTAGCTTCCTAATTACAGGTGACATGAATGTCCCTCTCTCGAAATAGGGCTGCTGGAGCTGGCTGGGGGAGGTTGAGTGGGCACCCAGGGGGAGGGCTAGCACAGGGGCTCCCCAGCTGGGCTCAGGGGCTTGGGGCTTCCCTAGCCCTCACCAGCTATTAGGCAGATAGCAGAGAACCGTGGGGGCCTTCTTCCTCAGAAGGTAGACTCCAGGGGGAGCTAGGGACTCCCAAAGTACCCATCTGCATGGAAGGGACTATGGTGCTATTCTCATTTGCTCCCCTCAGTTAAAGAATTAGGGAAACCAGTGCACAGGCGGGCCACCGTGGGGATGTGTGTGCATGTCCTCTCCCAATTCTGGATTCCCCAGCCCACCACCCTGACCACCTACCTGGCGGCCCTGACAGGCCCTCAGTGCCTCCTCCAGCTCCCGACCGACTCGGTTGACCTGGTCCAGCTGTCTGGCCAGAGCCTCCTCGTGCTGGGTCGCCTCTGCCAGCCGTCGCCGCAGTTCCTCGAGCTCAGGCGCCAGGTCCACGGGGGGCGCCGTGGCGTTGGCCCCTGGCTGTGGGCAGCGAGGTCCCCGGGAGGTCGAGGAGGCCAGATTCCAGGCCAGCAGGGCCGCCCCGGCTGCCGCGGCTGCCAGGAACACCGCTGCCCCGCACAGGGCCAGCACCCGCCACGCGCGGCCCGGCTCTGGCCCCAGCTCGGCCATGCCGCTGTCCACAGCTCTGGCCCCAGACAGCCACGAGCATTTAATTGGCACCTTGGGGCGCCAGGGACGCCCACGGTTCCGCCCCTCCCGGCCGTGGCTTCCCGAGTCCGTTGGGAGGGGCTGGGCCCTGGCCAGGGGCCAGCCTAGGCTACCGGAGCCCGGGACAGGATTGGGGGTCCTGGGTTCCGGTCCTGCCTCTGCACCCCGTGTGCTGTCCTCCGAGCCTCAGAGTCTCCCCCACTGTGAAGGGGGGATGGCCCTAGCTCCTGCCCCACAGGACCGAGTGGGAACCATGTGAGCACATCCTCCCAAGGTACCCATCTGCATTGGGGGTACTCGGCAAGGCTCCCCATTCTGTTCATGGAAAAATTGAGGCTAAAAGACGGGAGGCTACCCGACCGACTGAGGTCGGCCTGGTTCAGGCTGCCAGGCTTTCTGTGACTGGCTGAGAGGGTCAGGGGGCAGACGCCCCGAGGGGAGCGGTCCCATCTCCCTGCCCGATCTCCACGAGGCCGCCAGGGGGCGAACTTACATCGCGAATCAGATCCAGGTCGGTCTACGGCTAGCGATGACCCTTCCTCTCAGAAGCGAATCTCCCCCTCCTCCCCCTCCTCTTCCTCCTCTCGTTCTCCCCCTCTCCCCCCTCCCTTTCCTCCTCTCGTCCTCCCCTCCTCTCCCTCCTCCTCCACCTTCTCTTCCTCCTCCTCCTCCTCTTCATCTCCTCAGGGCCCTCCTCCATTTCCTTTTCCCCTTCTTCCACCTCTTCCTTCTCCCTGTGTCTCCCCTTTTCTTCTCCTTCCCCTCTGTCTCCCTCTCCTCATCCTTCCCCCTCCTCTTTCCCTTGCGTTAGGGTGACTCCGGGCTGGCCGCAAAGAGTAGAGCAACAAGCAGGACAGAGTTTAATCACTCTCCAAGGGGGGAGGGGGGCCAGACATCAAGAGAGATGTCGCCCTGAGTTTCTGTCAGGCTGGGCCTTTTAAGGGGTTTTAAGGATGTGGGAGGGTTGCAGCTGTGCCCACGGGGGAGGGTGTGTGAGGAGGGGGTCGACACTTGGCCCTGTAGAGCAGGAGGTGACAAGTTTCTGGGGGATGGGGTGGGGGGGAGGGCTCTGTCTGGGCTCATCTGGGATGTGGGTTGCAGTCTCGCTAGAGAAGAATATGTTTTGTCGTGGTGGTCTATTTTTGGGGAATGAGGGGCACCGTGATCTGGAAAAACAAAGAGTCAGGACCAAGTACAGACACCTGTGAATTTTGTCTGTAAGCTAGGCTGGGGAGGGCGCTTTGAATAGAACCCTTCCATTCCCTCCTCTCTTTATTTGAAATTATTCTTGATTTGGGAAAATGGGAGAAGGTCATCCTTCTGTAACTACTTCCAGCTGAGCAGGGTCACAGAGCTGTCCGCACCCAGAGGCAGGAGGGATGAGAGTGAGGGGGATGTTGGTGGCATCTTGCTTGCAGGGCAAGGGGGCCTGAGCATGAGTTTGCTGAGACCTCAGAGAGCTACCAAGGGTTGAGATTCTGTCCGGGATGAAGGAGATTCGATATTTTAAAATACATGGACCCCCAAATAAGGGCTAATCCGATAACCACCAAAGGTCCCAGGAATGGAATGAGCCATGAGAACCAAGACCAGATATCTAGTTTCCAGAAGAACCAATCAGCCCCCCGCCCCCCGTTTTTATATTGTTCCTCATTGTCCCTAGCTGAGTTGATAATTTTCTCAGGGCTGTCCAAGACCTGACCTGACTCATTTACATAGAAGCAGCATTCTTCCACAATAAGGTACGAGTAACCCCCTCATTAGCAGTCAATGGGTCTAAAACCAGAGGATTTTGAAGAACTGCTCTTCCCAGGGAATCAGACTGTCTCTGTGTTGCTTAGGGTGTGGAAGCCAAATCGGCTACTTTTGACTCAAGGAAAGAGAGGGTTCCCACGTATGGATAGGATGAGCTGTTCCTCCCGTGCCTAACCCAATTCCCATAAGGATGCCAAGGAGGATGAGGATAGACATTGGCTCAGTTCTACAGGGGTGGGATACAAAAAGACTGGGTTTCTACTTGAGTGCCTGTTACACCCTGTGTTAGGGGTGTGAGGGCTGGTGAGTTGGGAAAGTGCTGATCAGGAACTAGGTACACGAGGGCGCAGTGCCCCTTCCAAGTGGGGGGTGAACCACAGAGGAAGTAGGTTCGAGAGTTGGGCTCCATGCAGGGCCATATGGTCAGTTGTCCCGGTGTAAGCAAAAATCCTAGGTATGGGACAGATTGTTGGTTAAGATGGGCTTTGGATGGGCGCCTGGGTGGCTCAGATGGTTGAGCGTCTGCCTTCGGCTCAGGTCATGATCCCAGCGTCCTGGGATCGAGTCCCGCATTGGGCTCCCTGCTCCTTGGGAGCCTGCTTCTCCCTCTGCCTCTCTCTCTGTCTCTCATGAATAAATAAATAAAATCTTTAAAAAAAAAAAAAAAGATGGGCTTTGGAGAGGGAGACTCTATAACCTTTGTTGTTTAGGAAGGTGAGGATGCTGATGGTGTCAGAAATAGAAGTGGGCCCAGCAGGGCTGAAAAGGAGGTCATCCACAGGTTGGAGAGGGGTACTATTTGGGATGGAGAGGTGGGAAAGATCTGATGCCAGAGCTGGTCCACAGAGGTGGGGGCTATCCCTAAGACCCCGTGGGAGAGGTGTCCAAGTTAACTGTGTTGGGCTAAGGCGAAAAGGTCTTGGGATTCTGGGGAGATGGGAATAGTGAAAAATGAGTCTTTAAGATCTAAGACACTGAAGTACATGGTGGAGGGTGGAATGGCGGAGAGAGGGGTGTCTGGCTTGGGGAGGACTGCCTCATTGGTAATTCTGAGATCCTGAACTAATCTATAAGAACCGTCTGGCTTTTTGCCGGGAAGGATTGGAGTATTGTAGAGAGTTAGTAGGCTTTAATACATTTGAGGAAAGGAATTTGGAAATGAGGGACTGCAAGCCTCTTAAGGCCTCAGGTTTGAGAGGATATTGGGGTTTGGAAGGGAAAAAAGTAGGATCCTTGAGGTATATGGTGATGGGGGTGAGGTGAGTAGCCTTAACTGGTTTGGAGGTGTCCCATATGGACGAGGGACCTGGAGTCAAAACTGGAAAGAGTGAAGTGGGAGCAGGGTGTGTAGGTTCAGTAAGGAGTCCCAGGAATTGGGATTGGGGGTGTACGGGGTGCAGATGAAAGCGAGTCCCTAGGTTGGTCACAATGTCTTGTCCTGGCAGGGGGAGAGGACAGCGTGGCAGAACAAGAAAGAGATGGCTAAAGATTTGATCTTCCAGGGCACATGACAAGAGTTGGGTAGCTGAAGAAAGAACGCCATCAACCCCAACAACAGAGATGGGGGAGGGAAGAGAGGGTCCTGAAAATCCAGGGAGATCCTGGGGTGTGTCACTCCGTATCCTGAAGTCCCAAGAGATCAGCCACCAGGGATATGGCTGATCCTCTCTCCTATTTGGGCCCTGAGGACAGGTTTTGGGAGATGCCCTCCCCCCACTTTGAGGATGGGGTCGTCACTCTTCCAGCGGCCAACCTGCTTACAGGAGGGGCAAGAGGTTTTGGGTGGCCCTTTTTTGTTTTTGTTTTTTTATTGGGACACTGTTTGGACCAGTGACCAGGCTTACTGCAAGCGTAACAAGCTCCTGCAGGGGGTTTGTTGAATGTTTGGGTCAAGCCAGCACGGTAAGACTTTTCTAGAATTGCTCCAGTGAGGGCAGTAGCCAGGAGCTGATAAACCTGAGATCGTTTTTTGATATTTTTCTCTTTTCCTCTTTGATTTCCTCCTCTCTGCTGTTAAAAAACCTTGAAGGCCGGGTCTAGTACTTCGGATTGATGGTTTTGTGGGCTTTATCCAGTTTTTGAAGGTTTTTTTTTTTTTTTTTTTCCCTAATGTCTGGGGCTGGCTGGGAGATACAATGCAGAGCCAGGATCGATTTTCCTGCATGAGAGTTAGGATCAAGGTCGGTGAGTTTTTGAAGAGTCTCAGTGGGGCGCGCGGGTGGCTCAGTCGTTAAGTGTCTGCCTTCGGCTCAGGTCATGATCTCAGGGTCCTGGGATCGAGCCCTGCATCGAGCCCCGCATCGGGCTCCCTGCTCAGCGAGGAGCCTGCTTCTCCCTCTCCCACTCCGCCTGCTTGTGTTCCCTCTCTTGCTGTGTCTCTCTCTGTCAAATAAATAAAATCTTTTAAAAAAAAAAAAGAAGAGTCTCAGTGAGGCGAGTGAGGAAAAGGGCAGGGTTTTTATCTGATCTTTGGGTGATCTCCCTTCACCTTTCCTAATTGACCTGTTTAGAAGCTGCCCATTTCATGCCTTCTAGAAGATGGGGACCATGTGGTTGAGTTTGACCTTGTCTCCAGAGGAGGGGTGGTTAATTCCAAGTGGGCTCGGCCAAGGGGACGGCCGCATTGCTGGGAGCTCGTTGTGCAGGCTGTCTGCAGCTCAGATCATCAGCACATTCAGTAGCCTGGGGCCAAATTCTGTTTCTTTCCTCTGGGATGGTACAGGTGGAGAGATTAACATATAGGTCCCTCCACGATAAATCAGAGGGAAGGGTGAGATACTCAGATTCCTTAGTGAACCTGGAGGGATGGGTTGAAAAAGAGCGAAGCTTAGATTTTATAAGAGAAAGATCTGGCGTGCAGGAGGGAATGTGAACCCGAACCACGCCCCCTGCTCCAGCCACTTCGCCAAGAGGGAATTGGGAGCATTGGGAGGTTGGTAAGGGTGGCCAGAGGGCGTGTGGGCGGGAGAAGGATCTGAGGACGTGCAGACAAGGGCTGAAGGCGGGGAAGGGGTGCTGAAGGGTCTTGAGGGGAAGGAGGGGGGGCTGTGGAGGAGCCAAGGAAGGATCACCTGCGGGTGGGTGGAAAGGCGGAGGTCGGTCAGCAGAGTTGAAGTCTGAGTGGGGAGACCTGGGGAGAGGGAGAGGGGTCTTTGGGGAGATAGAAAGAGTATAGGGCAAGTAGTGGGAAGCTCAGGATGATGGGCAAGTTCAAAGAAAGCTTTGAGATGATGTTAGGGTGGCCGGTGAGCCTGGCGGCAAAGAATTGCGCGAAGAGTGGAGCACAAGCAGGACAGAGTTTATTCACTTTCCAAGGGAGGAGAGGGGCCAGACATGGAGAGAGATGTCAGGCTCAGCTGCGCCCCTGGGGGAGGATGTGTGAGGAGGATGTTGACACTTGCTTGGCCCCATAGAGCAGGAAGTGACAAGTTTCTGCAGGGGGGAGGGCTCTTTCAGGGGCTCATCTGGGATGCGGTTTGCTGACTCGCTAGAAAAGAATATGCTTTGTCGTGATGGCCTAGTTTTTCTTTTCAAAGATTTTATTTATTTATTTATCAGAGAGAGAGAGCACAAATGGGGGGAATGGCAGGCAGAGGGAGAAGCAGGCTCCCCGCTGAGCAAGGAGCCTGATGTGGGGCTCGATCCCAGGACCCTGGGATCGTGACCTGAGCTGAAGGCAGACGCTTAACCCATGGAGGCACCCAGGTGCCCTGTGGTGGTCTGTTTTCTGAGAACAAGGGGCACCATGACCTGGAAAAACAGAGAGTCAGGGCCAAGTCAGACGCCTGTGAGTTTTTGTCTGTAAGCTTGGCTGGGGAGGGGGCTTTGAATAGAATCCTTTCACCTTGCAAGTCCCCTATGTCTTTATTTTCTCCTTGTTGAATCCCTTCTGACCTCCTCTTCTGGCAAGCACATTCGCATCCCAGGGCCTCTGTGTTGGCCCTTTGCTCTACCTGAGCACCCTTTCCTCTTGTCTTTGCCCAGCTAACAGTTTCTTATAAGCTCCTCCCACCCCTACCCCTGACTCATGTATCTCCTCCTCCAGAACCCTTTCCCTCCCCCACTAACTCCAGGCCCCTTCTGACTAACTCTTTGAGCTCTTCTGTAATTTTACCTTTTATGTGTTTGAGTCCTGGCTGCCTTCACCATCAGACTAGGGGAGCTCCTAAAAAGCAAAGCCTCTTTCCCACTGCCACCGCATGGACACAGTAGTCGTGCAGTAAATGTGAGTGGTGTCTTCCCCTTCCCCGTGCCCCCATTCCACAGGAAGAAACCAGAGCCCAGAGAGGCCAAGTCACAGGGCAGGGTCACACAGCAGCCTCTGGTCACTACCGGGTTCCTGCTGGAGCTGGAACCCCACAGACCTGCAGGACCCCTCAGACCTGACTTCTCAACCCTCCGCTAGGTCACAGCTAGTGAGGGAAAAGGGGTGTTAGGGAGTAAGAATTTTCTGTCCCCCTTCTAGATCCTTCTAGCCGGACTAAGGATCAAATTAACATGAGACAGATTAACAGGAGAAAATAAAATTTGATTTCATACGTATGGGGAATCCACACAGACAAGGAACTTCCAAAGACGGGCAAAATCAGGTATATATGTCATTCTAAACTAAGGAGAGGAGGGGGGTAGGGGTCTGGGACTTCAAAGGGAAGGAATACAATTCATAGGAAGATGAAAAAGAGTAAATGTTCAGTAAACAAGTATATGCTGAACCACTCAGAAAGAATGGGGCACAGAAGATTTTGATCAAATAGGCCTTGCTGGGTTTCTCCCTGTCTACCATATCAAGTTCACAATATGATGTAGTAATCTATTGGTGAGAGCTCTCATCCTGGGGCAGGTCCTCTGTTTACATTCTTTTTAGGCAGTTGTGAGGGAGGAAAGAGTTCTTCCTGAATCTGCTGGGTTTTGATTGCTTATTTTATTTTATTTATTTTATTTTTAATTTTTTAAAAGATTTTATTTATTTATTTCAGAAAGAGAGCATGAGTGGAGGGGAGGGGCAGAGGGAGAGGGACAAGGAGACTCCCTGCTGAGCAGGGAGCCCAGGCTCAATCCCAGGACTTCAGGATCATGATCTGAGCCGAAGGCAGACGTTTAACCGTTTAACCAATTGAGCCACCCAGGTACCCCTTACTGTATTTTTAAAATCAGAATATTTGATTTTTTTAAGTAGGCTCTATGTCCAACGTGGGGCTCGAACTCACGACCCTGAGATCAAGAGTCTCATGCTCTACAGACTGAGACAGCCAGGTGCCCCTTGATTGCCTTTTTTACTCAATATAGTCTTCATGCCAAAGCGGCCCATCTTGGGGTGGTCAGTCCTTGACCCCTACAGGGGCATTTTTAGGAAGGAGAGAAGTTTCTACTCAGCCACGTATGGGGGCTTGGGAGGAGAAACTGAACAGGTTGAATCCATCATATTGAGCAAACCTGTCCCCCATCACCATGGAAACACAGTCCAGGCCCCGGGGGGGGGGCGGATAGGGGCAGCACTGTTTTGGGACTTTCTGGTAGCCTGAGTTGGGGGTGGGAGTTGAGGATGGTGGTGGAGGTGAAGGCACCTCAACCCCTCTGACTGGTCTAGCAGGCACGAAGTTTTAGCCAGCACCCTTAGCCCGAGTGACTGATTAACTAAACCTTTTTTCGTATATTTATAGATCTTGCATTCTTTCCTAGCAAGAACAGAGCACTTCTGCACATCACCAGGCTCTCCTGCACCACCCCGGGAACCAAGGACCCAGAATCCCTTGCCGACCTGTGAGCACCATAATAACGTGTGTAGCTGGCACCATTAAGACTGCACATAATTAAGAATTATCACAGGCCACTGCACTCCCTTAACTGATTAACTGCCCTAAACCCCTTGAAAAATCTCTGGGTCAGGCAGAAACCTTGGAGTTGGCCTTCTCCCCAGGTGGCCAGCCTCCTGAATAAAGCTCATATTCCTTTCCAATGAGAACCCATCTCTGGAATATTTGCCTTTCCAGCTTCAGTAACAGGTTGGGGGGAGGACCCAGGAGGTCACGTGAGAAGGGTTTGCTTCTGGGAATCAGAATTCCCTGAGCAGCTCAGAAGCCCTGAGTAAGTTCAGGAACATTTCTGGATTTCAGTTTCCCTATTTGTGAGACCC
>NC_138369.1:10173363-10190775 GCF_054177405.1 Leptonychotes weddellii
TGTGGGGGTGGGGTGGGGTGGGTAACAGTATGGGCATCTAGTGCGTGGAGGCCAGGGAAGTTGCTCAAGATCCTGCAGCATCCAGGGCAGCCTCCACGGCAGAGCCCAACGCAGCGCAAGAGTCAACAGTGCTGACGGACACAAAGGTCCCAGCTCCAGTGCAATGGCAGGAAGTGGCCTGGACGATTGTTAGGATTCCAGAAGGACTTGGAGAAAGGGAGATAACAGAGGGGGAAGGGTTGATGGAGCCTGGGAGGATCCATGCAAGTCGACAAAGAGTCTATCGAGACAGCAGCTCTGGATTTTGAAGAAGCAGAGAGGCTCTCTGGAGGAGGGGTTCCCAGACCTGGGTACTGCAGGAGGAATACGAGTTCGGACCGGGGTGGGGAGGAACACTGTGACAAGGGCCCGGCCTATGTGTGTCTGCAGATCCAGGTTTGAATCCCAGCCCCGAATAGTCTGTGGGATGGGATTGGGAGCTAGGACAGGATGCCCCCCTACCACAGCCTGGGTTTCCCCGCATTGGACCAGGTATCAGGAGAAGATGCAGTGAGGACAGGAGGGGAGATGAGACTAGATGAGTAGAATGCTTGGCCCACGGTGAGTGCTGATGAGGGGGTAGAGTCCTGTATGATGATCCCAGTGAAGAGGGCCAGGGAGGCAGGGAGATGGTAGCTGCCCAAACCCTAAGGGTTCCTGGGAACATTCTGGAGCAGGGAAGCTTGGGTGTGGATGTCAATGGGTGTCCACCCTCAGCTGCAGGACAGGCCCCGGATGCATGGGGGTGACATAATGGCACTCACTCCAGGAACTTCAGAGTATGGTCTTTGCCCCCAAAAGGGGCGTCTACTTTTTGGAGGTCAAAGACTTCAGAAGTCAGTGAGCTTCCAGAAACCACGAAACCAAGAAATAAGTACTCCCCACCCTATGCCCTGCCCAGCTCTGGGGGGAGGCCGAGTCAGTGGGTGGGGGGGAGGCAGCCCGGGGCCAAGCCCCCTGCTGGGGTCCATCCCTGAGACTGCTTCTTGTCCCCCACCCCACTGCTATCTCGCCCACCTCCCCCTAACCATGCTGCCATGTGGCTCTCTCAAAACTGGTCTGGTCAGGGAAGCGTTGAAGGGGAAAGTCCAGGCTGTGGGCTAAGGAGACATCATAAGAGGGACTAAGGGTGGCCTGGAGGGGACAGAAGGGGACCGCGCCCTGCTCCAGGCCAGCTCCCCACTCGGGGAGCCCTCTTTCCCTCCCCAAGACCCTTCTCTGTGCCCTGCCAGCTACCCTGTAGGCAGGCCACCTCCCCAGACCCTGGCCTATCCTGGGCTCCCTCCTTCCCTCGCGTCCCCAGCTTTCTTCTACCCCAGGCCACCCCCCTCTTACCGGCGGGCCTCAGGCCAGCAGAGCAATGAGGCCCAGGAGCAGGTACACAGGGACCATCAAGGGGCTGAGTGCTTGCAAGGAGCTGCCAAAGCTGGTTTCCCCTTCCTTGCTTGAGGCCTCCTTCTCTTTTCTGGGGAAGATGTGGGGACAACTGAGGCAGCTGCCGGGCCTGCCCCAGGTCTGGCCTTGTCGCCGCTCAGAATCTCCCCTCCTCCCCTACCAAGTCAGTGGGGAGGAGAGTGGGCAGTGGCCACTCAAGGCTTGTGTGACCAGAGGGACAAGGCTGGGCTTCAAACTTTATGCCCTGAGCAATGGGAATTTTCCAAGCAAAGGGAGTCCTGGGTCTTGGGGTAGGACGGGTGAAAGGGGCATGGTCAGGGGCTGTGGCTCGGACCTTAGTCGCTCTACCTCCTCCAAAGCGTCTTGCAGCTTCTGCTTCAATTTCTCAATCTCTCCTAAGGCGGGAGAGAATCAGGGGGCCATGTCAGCACAGTGGCACGGGGGGCTGGACACGGCGTGACAAGCGGCCACATCCTTCGCCAGGATCTACCCCGGGACCTGACACCTCCTCCAGCCCCACCTCATGCCACCCCACCTTGGAAACCTGGGGTACTCCCTTCCCACCCTCCACTGGATTCTGACCACTCCCCGGCGATCCCAACCCTGGGACACCGCCCCTTCAATGCTTGACCCACCCCTCTGGATCCCCCTCCATGGAACCCTGGCTTTGTGCTTTCTTACCCTGAAGCTCCTCTTTTTGGATGCGCTGCTCCTGACCTTGGGCCTTCTCCATCTCCAGGGAAGCTGACAGGTTCACCTGGGACAGAGGAGAGGGTCAGAGACTGGCGTTCTGGCCTGCGGAGCCGGGTAGCTGCTGCCCTGGGCCCCGGACCTCTTCCCCAGGCCCCATGGTCAGAGGGGCCCGGGGCCAAACCCCTTTCAGGTTTCCCTCCAAACCTCCCTGCACCCTGGTCTCCCACCTCCAAGAATGGCCACAACCTCCCACTCTCCCAGGGCACCTAAGGATGTGATCCTCAAAATAGGGGATTTGAGGCCCCCCACGTGGGAATTTGGAGGCTCCCCATGCCCAAACCCTAGGAGAAACTCTTAGACCTCATGGGCTATTGCCCAAGATTTAGAGGTCCTTCCCCAAACCCAGAACACGGGGATTTCCAAGCCCAAGTTAGATGTCGGTGGGAGTTTCAAGGTCCCCCATATCAGGACCCATGTGAAAGTTTCACAGTCTCTCAGGGATGGAGTGGATGTATCAAGAGCCTCACCCTTCTTTAGGACATGGTGAAGTCCCCATCCCAAAACCTAGATGGGATTTCTGCTGCCCAAGACTGGGGCAGAGAGGAACTTCTAGCTCTCCCGTAACAGGTTGGAGATTCTTCCCACATCCTAGTGGGGATTTGGGTGCTCTGGGGGGCGTTTTAAAGGCCCTGCCCCACACCAGCCCTGCTGAGAAAGTTTAGCGGTCCCCCAAACCCCAGCGGGGAAACTCAACTCCTATTGTGGGGGTCCAGGGACAGTTTCAAGTTCTATGTCCATCTCCATCTAGACCTGTGCGGGCCACGCAAGCGCCGGGCCCTCTCCGGGAGCTGCAGTCGCTTACCACAGTCTGGTTGCAGGTGGCAGCCTGGTCCATGGTCCCTAGTAAGTCTTGCCGGGTTTGGGTTAGCTGGAGCTCCAGGAGACGGGTGACATTGCGACACTCCTGCTCTGCTAGGAGGCCATCCTTGCAGGCTTTGCTGTTGGCCCTGACAGCGAAGACAGTCAGGCCCGCAGACAGACCCAGCACCAACAGCACCAACAGGATCCCCAAGACCACCGGCCAGTTCGGCCTCCCCAGCCTCCAATCTTGCAGCATTGACTCTGATTTGTCAGTGGGCACAGGCCAGTAATGGTAAAAGGTAGGTGCCATCTAGATCTGCCCCTGGATGTGGTGAGCCTGGGCGGGAGTTAAGATGCTGGAACCTTCTAGTGGCTGGGGCTACCCCCTATTAGCATAGGGCCGTCCTGACCAATGACAAAGTCGGAGAGAATCCTCAATGGGCCATCTGCAGGCAGAAAAGAGTTTAAGCTTTCAGTTTCAATTTCTCAGGGAAAAGGTGGGTTGTTTGTGCTGAATTGAAACCTGGAGCTTTTCCAGTTTGGCGGTGGAGGGGGGTAGCCGGGACTGCTGGGGGGGTGGGGGGCGGGAAACACCCCATCTCAAGTTCCTGCCCCCTCTTCCGCATGTAACTGAGGCTGACAGCTGCAGTTACTGAGGGTCTCATGCCTGTCAGCCTTGTGTTTGTGTGTCCCAGGACCTGAAGAGACAGCAGCTGTCGTTGGCTCAGCCCCAAGCTGGGGAAACTGAGGCTGAGAGGTGAGTGGTAGACTGGGGGCGGGACCTGGCTCTGACCCCCGAGGCCAGGTTTTGCGTTTAGTGTTCCCCATGGTGGTGACCCAGCAGGGGTTCGTCTAGCATCCCTGCGGCCACCGAGGGGACCACAGGGAACCATGGAGGGTGTCTGAGGAGGGACTGAAGGCTGGGGACCTGGAAGCCTATGCCGTGGGACCCCAGGACGCAGGCTGCAGTTCCCCCATTTGGCCACCAGGGCCGCCCCAACTCACAGAGAAGGTCGCCTGGATTTCGTCCTGGCTCCCACAGGGAATACGCTCCCACCTCTAGAATCTGCCTCTGCCATCCCAGGACCCCAAGTAAACCCTCTCAACCTCAGTTTTCCCATCTGTGAAGTGGGGCAATAACAGGAGCTGCCTCATCGGGGAGGGGGGCGGTGAGGAGTTTCTAGCGAAGTACTTTGGCATCCAGTAGGCGCTCAGGGGATGTGTGGGCCAGGGCAGGAGGAAAGGTGAAAAACAGCGAAATGTGGCCATGGAGCGAGGAGCACATTTTGAGGAAAGACAGTCCAGTCCATTTGGGATACGCTGGACCCAAAGTGCCTGGGGAGTGCCCAGGGAGAGGCCTCAGAAGGGGGCTTGAGCCAGAGCTTCCTGCTGGACATCAGCCTGGTGGGAGGCTCCCACCCACTGCCTGTGATGGGCAGAAGGTTGTCTTGTGCTTTTCCTGTGGCTTCTTCAGCTACTGCCCGCCCACAGCGCAGACTCCAGCCCAGGTTTTGTTGTGTTGGCCACTTCCAGGGTTTGTGATGAGCAGGGCCAGTGGGCAGGCAGGGCCACAGCGGGGGGCCCAGGCCTCCCAGAAGGGAGAAGCCTCTCTAGGCCCCCCGTTGGACGTGCTCTGCCTAGAAGTCCCCCATGAAAGCCACTCAGCAGCCAAAGAACAAGGGATGAGGGATGGTCTTGCTGAAGAGGCTCGGGGGAGCTTGGGTGTCGCTTGAAAAGGGCCCTCCCTCCCTAGCCAGGACCCCAGGGGCAAACACAAGACCGTCGGCAGAGCTGACTTCACACTGTACTGGCCTTCAGACTTTGGGGTCAGTTTGGGATCACAGCTGCAGGTCAGAGGCCCAGGCTGCATGTGAAGAGCCTTGCCTCCTGTAGGACCTGCACAAGCAATTTCCTCTCGGCCTCAGTTTCTGGAGCTGTAAAATGGGGATGACAAAAATGAAACCTTTCGGTGCGCCCCTAAATTTTGCAACTGAGGAGAGTGCCTTACTCACCTCGCTCTCGTCCCAGCCCAGCAAACAAAAAGTTTTTCCCTCTAAAATTCCAATGGAAACAGGCCGCCGTTTGTCTGATTTTAGCTTTGTTACTTTTTGTTAAGGATCGTTTTGTCTTAGGATAGTTTTGGATTTGCAGAAGAATAGTGAAGACGTACAAAAATGTTAATGTAGGCCCCTGTCGACCTCTGAGAGTCGTGGACCTGGGGCAGCGAAGGAACTGAGAAGAAGAGACGACAGTAAAGCGAGGCACAGGGGACCCCGAGCGAACAGCCCGAGGTCCTGAGGTTTATTTTCCATAATCTAATATACCTTCTACAATGATATAGATCTATAATGATTTACAACAGGGGCTTAGTAAGGCACATTCTTCCACGTACACAGGGTTACTTAAGTGAAGCAATGGGAGTGGAGAAGGAGTAAAGAAATCTGTAACTTGGCTGTGATCAATTAATTGTAAATACCATTGTACTCGGACCTTAACACAGGATAAGAGAACAAAGAAGGGCGTGCACAGTGTGCTGTTTACAGCTGGCTTCCTATCTGCAAAACATCTGCTGCTGCTACTTTAGAACAGACCACACACGTCCCGAAGGCATTTCACTCCGATCCTTTCGATCCTTTTGGGTTATTTTTAACCCTGCAATCTCGAGTTTTCTCAGAGATCTGGGAGTCTGAATGAACATGCACCAGTGGTTGTTGTGGTGTTCTGATTCCCACAGGCCCCCACTTCCAGTTTCTCTGATTCCTTTTTTTTTAAAGATTTTATTTATTTATTTGAGAGAGAGAGAGAGAGCACATGCAGAGGATAATGTAGGGACCCCAAAGAAACAAACTTCGTAAAGGGCAAAAAGGTCATCCACAATCCTGGGGCAGAGGGAGAGGGAGAGAGAATCTCAAGCAGCCTCCTAGCTGAGTGTGGAGCTCGACTTGGGGTTCAATCTCACAACCCTGAGATCATGACCTGAGCCAAAATCCAGAGCAGACGCCTAACTGACTGAGCCACCCAGGCGCCCCTGTCAGTTTTTCTTAATGTCTTTTTTATGTCCTTTTTATGACCCCATGTTACATTTAGTTGTCACATCTCCTTAGGTCCTTCTGGGCTGAGATCGTTTCAGACTTTCTTGTTTTTGATGACCTCGGCAGTGTTGAGGAGAATCGGTCAGGTGTGTTGTGGGAAATGGCCCAGTTGTGATTTGTCTGGTGTTTTTTCAAGGTTGGCCTGGGGGTGACAGGTTTTGGGGAAGGACCACAGAGGTGAAGCGCCCTGCTTGTCACACTATGTCCAGGGCACGTGCCATCAGCGTGGCTTTTTTTTTTTTTTTTAAGATTTTATTTATTTATTGGACAGAGAGAGACACAGCGAGAGAGGGAACACAAGCAGGGCGAGTGGGAGAGGGAGAAGCAGGCTTCCTGCCAAGCAGGGAGCCCGATGCAGGGCATGATCCCAGGACCCCGGGATCATGACCTGAGCCAAAGGCAGACGCTTAACAACTGAGCCACCCAGGCGCCCCATCAGCGTGACTTTTCACAGTGATGTTGACCTGGATCACCTGGCTGAGGTGGCCTCGTCGGGTGTCTCCACCGCGAAGTTACTCTCTTCCCGCCCCCCGGTGAGTGCTGTGCCCTGTGGAAGGAAGTCAGGGGGCGCAGCCACACCTAAGCCCACATCTGGGGCAGGATGGAAGAGCACACACGCAGGGCTTTTTCTTTTTGTGGTTCATCTTGAGAGGATAATGTAGGGACACCAAAGAAACAAACTTCGTAAAGGGCGAAAAGGTCATCCACAATCCTGCTCCTTCCACTCAGCTCTTTTATCTCTTACTGTTCATTAAACTACACATATATTTCATTGTGTTGACCAAACGCCTTACCTTGTTGTGTAATGCCTTACTCTTGAGATGTTTTCAGTTGTGCATGACCCTGGGTGGGTGACAGAGGTCATCTCTAGGCTTGTAGGAAGGTGGTGGCCCAAGGGTTCTCACTCGGGCGATTCTGTCCCCAGGGGATATCTAGAGACTCCTTCCTTCCTCCCTTCCTTCCTTCCTTCTTCCTGCCTTCCTTCCTTCTTCCCTTCCCCTCACTTCCCTTCCTTTTAAAGATTTATTTATTTGAGAGAGAGCATGAACGGGAGGGGGAGAGGGAGAGAGAATCTCAAGTAGACTCCGTGCTCAGCATGGAGCCCTACGTGGGGCTTGATCTTAAGACCCTGAGATCACGACCTGAGCGGAAACCAAGAGACAAACATTTAACCGACTGTGCCACCCAGGCGCCCCTGGAGACAGTTTTAATTGTCATGAACTTCATGTTACGGTTGAGTGGAAGGGTGCTGCTGGCATCTGGTGGGTGAAGGCCAGGGGTGCTGCTCAGCACCCCACAGCACCCAGGATGGCCCCACTGCAGAGAACGACCCTGGGGAGAAGCCCTGGCCTGGTCCTGGTGCAGGTTTGGGGTCAGCTGGGCTCAGCCCCGCTCAGCCCCAGGGCTCCTGCACCTGCCGAGCCTGCTGGCTTGTAGGACGGCTGTGACCGCAGCTGTCCCCAGCTGCTCCGAGGACGTGACAGGCACTTAGCTCAGCGCTTGGCTCCTCCCGACTGCCCTCTCAGTTCGTCCGTCCATGTCATCCTTTGAGAAGTTGTGGATCTGATGTGGTCTTTCCTTAGACTGAATTCCCAGGAGTGGGGTTACTGGGTCCCCGGGGACACATGGCTCCCTGGCTCTCACTTTCCCTAAAGAGCAATCCAGAATTTAGTCTGTTCCTGCCCCTGCAGGGAGTGGACGCTCAGCTCTCCACATGTCAGACATGCTGTTTCCTTCCAACTCCTTCCCGCCCCCGTCCCAGCAGCACCTGGTAGGACAGGCCGGCTCGGGGAGACCTCCACCCAATGTGGCCATTTCCCTGGGTCCACGGTTCAGTCAGCGCCGGCTTCTTGGTCCCGGCCTCTCGCCCGGCCCCAGGGCTGCGTGTTGGCATTCAAAGCATGTTTCTTGTTGGAGAAGGTCATCCAGCAGATGTGCGGGTTGGTTGACCAATGAGCTGGATCCAGGTGCTTGGAGGCTCCTCACCCCCTCCCCTGTCCCTGGAATGCACCTTCTGCTAATTTTTCCCACACTAGGAGCCACTTCAAGGACACAACCTTAGAGAGGGCCAGGTGTTGTTGAGACCATCTGGACTGTATATGTGGGTGAACCCTGCTGAGGTCTCTGCAGAAACTGTTAAGATTCTGGTGGGCGGGTGAAGAGATCTCCCCATCTTGCTGCCACTCAAGACGGGCCTCATGAGTTAAATTCCCCTCCTTATTAAACCTGCCACCTACCTGATCTGAAGCAGTCTGCCTTGTTCTTCGGTCTCTCCCTGCCCTCCGTGTATGGGGCTAATTTCAGATCTCACCCGGGGAGCTCCCGAGGTTGGGAGCCAACCATGGGCAGACAGCCAGGAGACCAGAGGAATGGGCCTTGGGGAAGAGGCACCTCCAGGGAAAATGCCAAGTTGGCCATCGACCTGTATGTGGGGAGGGGTGACTTACTTGTAGGTCAGATGCCTGTGGACTGCTGTGTGAGTCTGGGACGTCCCGAACACACAGGCTGGGCTAATGCGGACAGAGGCCTTACGTTGGAGACTTTAGCATGCTGTTTTGCAAAGCTAGGAGGCTGCAGACTGCTGGGTGGGTAGTGGACCCCTGCTACCAATGAAGGCAAAGCAGTCCCAGCCAGTGGGGCAGCTCCCAGTTCAGGAAATGTGCAAGGTAAGAGAATATACTCCCGCTGAGCTTATCGAAATGGCTGCCAAGTCCCAGCCAAAGGCCAGGGAAAGTATCCAGGCGTGGGTGGTGCACCTATGGGATCCAGGGGCCGATGGAGTTTCTCTTATTGGGCAGGAGGCTGAGAAAAGGAACAGCACCACCACACACCCCGCCCTCTGATGGCCCCTGCGTGGTGCTCAGGGAGCTCAAGGTACTCACTTCCTGGGGCGCCTGGGTGGCTCAGTAGGTTAAGCATCTGCCTTCAGCTTGGGTCATGATCTCGGGTCCTGGGACTGAGTCCTGCATCGGGCTCCCTGCTCAGTGGAAACCTGCTTCCCCCTCTCCCTCTGCTGCTCCGCCTGCTTGTGTTCTCTCTCAAAGGAATAAATAAAAAATCTTAAAAAAAGAAAAAAGCACTCACTCCCTCATAGATTAGATTCTTCTAGCCTGCAGGGAGGCTTGGCTCAATGAGAGGGACCTCCCTGGGCATGGGGCCCTGGAAATCTATAGAAAAGGTACAGCAAATTCTTTTTTTTTTTTTTTTAAGATTTTATTTATTTATTGGAGAGAGAGAGACAGAGATAGCGAGAGAGAGCAGGAGTAGGGAGGGAGAGAAGCAGGCTCCCCGCTGAGCAGGGAGCCCGACGTGGGGCTCCATCCCAGGACTCTGGGATCATGATCTGAGCTGAAGGCAGATGCTTAACCAACTGAGCCACCCAGGCGCCCTGAGAATATGGAGAATCTGAGGTTTTTCTTTCTCCAGTACCAGAGAACACGCTGGGCACTGACATCCTACAAGGTCAAAGTCTGCAAACCTCTAACTGAATTCTGGAAGCCAGCCATCGCCACGAAAGAGTGGTACTGTCAAATGCTATAATTGCCCAAGGGGCATAAAAAAATAGGAGAGACTATTCAAGAACTGCACCTTGGGGGCGCCTAGGTGGCTCAGTCGGTTAAGCGTCTGCCTTCGGCTCAGGTCATGATCTCAGGGTCCTGGGATCAAGCCCCACGTCAGGTTCCCTGCCCAGCGGGGAGTCTGCTTCTCTCTCTCCCTCTGCCCCCTCACCCTTGCTCGTGCTCTCTCACTCTCTCTGTCAAATAAATAAATAAAATCTTAAAAAAAAAAAAAGAACTGCACCTTGCCCCCAGTGCTTTCGACAGCCCAATATGGCCAGTAGAAAAAACAGATGGCTCATGGCGGGTGACTGAGAATTGAACAAGGTGTGGTCCCCCATCCATGTGGCTGTGCCCAACACTGCCACCATCTTGGATACCTTGGCCACGGTCCTACGAGCGTATCATGCCGAGCGGGACTTAGCAAATGCCTTTTCCAGTATACCCCTGGCCACTAGACACAAGCTCAATTTGCCTTCATGTGGGAGGGACAACAATGGACCTTTCAACACCTTCAAGGCTACCTGCCAATCCCACTGTATGTCATGGGATGGTAGCCCAAGACTTGTCCCTGTTCTCCTTCCCCACATCCATAAAATGGGCCCATTACACTGATGATATGATGCTGACATGTAAAGACCTGCCTCTGCTATGGGACACTCTGCAGACTTTGTTGGAACATCTGTGAGTCGGAGGATGTGTGGTGAAGCTGCGGGAAGCTCAAGACCCAGGCACCGCCATTCAGGTTGAGCCTCTCACGAAGGGAGAGCATATCACGGTAAGAGCTTCTCTGCCTAGCAAGGGGTGGGTTGAGAACATGTCCCATTGACTCACCTCCGCCTTGGTTCAAACTCCCACTTTGACTAAGGCAGGCCTATTTGCAGCACCAGAGCACCCTATCTACCAACCCGCGGCACCTAGAAAGAAGCTGCTGCTAGGCCCTGTAGAGGATCTAGATCCTCCAGATGTCCCCGCCCCTATTCCTGTGGTGGCCCCTGTGGCCTGTAGGGAGCGAGGGGCACATTTCCGCTGATGGCTGGTATACAGAATGTTCTAGTCGGGGTAGCCTACCCACGTGAGTTACCGTCATTGGTCAGCTCCACACTGACACCATCTGAATGGAAACAGGAACAAACCACAGCAACCAGCGGGTTCAGCTCAGAGCTGGTTTGGCTGGTGATCTGGCTGGTGACTGATCCTCAGAAGCTCTGTTAACCCTTAGCCCTGATAGTTGGGCTGTTTTAAAAGGATGAACCCGGGCGCCTGGGTGGCTCAGTTGGTTAAGCGATTGCCTTCGGCTCAGGTCATGATCCTGGAGTCCTGGGATCAAGTCCCACATCGGGCTCCCTGCTCAGCAGGGAGTCTGCTTCTCCCTCTGACCCTCCACCCTCTCATGTGCTCTCTCTCATTCTCTCTCTCTCAAATAAATAAATAAAATCTTTAAAAAAAAAATAAAAATAAATAAAAGGATGAACCCTATGGCTTGGACAAGGGAAAGCTGAGAGGTGGATGATCATGAAAAAGCCTTTGTGGGGTTAGGGTATGTAAAAGACATCTGGGTTCACCTGCAGGAGACGAGGAAACCTCACTCTCTTCCACATCCAGGCGCTGAACAACACCACCCCCTCACCGGCATTCAGAGAGCTGATGCCCCAGCCCAGGTAGGGTCCCTGGCCACCAACCTTTCAGTAGATACCACAGATTGGGTGCATAGGAAGAGTGGCCACTGTGACACCTGGGCGGGATGGTGTGTTGCCAAGGACACCGGATTGCCCTTGAAATCCAGTGACTTGGTTAATGGAATATCACGTCCTCTATGTTCTAGAACAATGCCCAAGACAACTGCCAAAGGAGTCGTCCTGGGCCATCCACTGGAGTTCCCAACCAGTAAGGCATTGGCAAGTTGATTACATTGGCTCTTTCCCTCTGAGGGAGGGTTTTGTTTTGTTTTTTAAAGTTTATTTATTAAGTAATCTCCACACCCAGCGTGGGGCTTGAAATCAAGACCCTGAGATCAAGAGTTACATGCTCTACCGACTGAGCCAGCCAGGCGCCCCTGAGTGAGGGTTCTTTTTTTTTTTTTTAAAGATTTTATTTATTTGAGAGAGAGAGTAAGCTCAAGCAGGGGGAGTGGCAGAGGAAGAGGGAGAAGCAGGCTCCCCACTGAGCAGGGAGCCCGATGTGGGACTCCATCCCAGGACCCTGGGATCATGACCTGAGCCGAAGGCAGATGCTTAACCGATTGAGCCACCCAGGCGCCCTGAGTGAGGGTTTGAACTATGGTTTGGTTTGCAAGGTCTTTGCATCGGGCCTAACCCAAGCTTTCCCCTGTCACCGTGCAAAGCAGGCTGCCACCAATAGGGGATTAGAGAAACTGAGTATGATGTATGGAAATCCTCATCAAATAGACAGTGATTGGGGTCACATTTTAAGGGTCATGATGTGCAAGACTGGGCAGAAGAACAGTGAATGGAGGCTCCATCCTCCCGCAAACCACAAGCAGCAGGGTTGGGATAAAGGAAGAATGGACTATTAAAGCAGCAGGTTAAATCACTAACAGGTAAAGCCACTTTGGCCAGGTGGACGAAGGGACTGTTGCAGGCTTAATGCATTTGAATGACCAACCAACCACCCCATCTGCCAGTCTGGGGACCCCTGCCGAAGCACCCAATTCCAAAAAGGTATTAGAGTCTCCAGAGATAACAACTGCCCTGACTCTCACGGTGGATCAACGCGCTGGGCTGCTGAGGACACCAAGCCCCATCCCGCCTGGGAGAGGCATTATCTCCTGGAATTTACAATGGGATGTCCCACCGCGATGGGTGAGTTACTTCACCCCCTGGGTGAGGGGTATCTACTCGATCTCCACCAGGATCCTGTTGTTCTGCTGTTAAGCCAGATCTGTGGAAACCCACTATACCTGGAATGGAACACGCACCAGAAAGAGGGGAGAAGACAGGGATCCTGAGCACGTCCTGCCCCTAGTCCCATTTCCTCACGCCTGACAGCGCTGCCTCCCCGGCCACCAGGTCCGGTCCGATATGCACAACCTGGCCAGGTTCCTAAAGCTGCAGCCGCATTAACAAGACTTCCCCATACAAGTTTCTATTACATATCTGTCTTTTTGGCCTTAGACTTCTGCTGCCCCTGGGGTGTCTGGTCACGGGATGGGCACCTGAGGGAAATACCTTTCTACAGGGGGCCCATTGTGTGCCTGGCGAAGGAATTAATCCACACTAGTGGGTATGCGGGCAGCCACCCCTCTTTAGCTTGTCAGGATTGCTGTGGTGGATACCACTCCTCCAGGGAGGGGAGCAGAAGGCACTCAAGCAGTACATTAAGAAAGCATAAGCTAGGGCGCCTGGGTGGCTCAGATGGTTAAGCGTCTGCCTTCGGCTCAGGTCATGATCTCAGGGTCCTGGGATCGAGTCCCGCATCGGGCTCCCTGCTCCTTGGGAGCCTGCTTCTCCCTCTGCCTCTCTCTCTCTGTCTCTCATGAATAAATAAATAAAAAAAAAAATTAAAAAAAAAAAAGAAAGCATAAGCTAGGACAGGTGCTGTTAATTCAGCTGATATTACCAATACTGAGCCAGAAATCTGGCCTGTGGCACATCTCTCAATAACATTGGGCATTGGGTATTCTTTCTGTTGACTGAATGAAACAGGCAGCCCATCCGAAGGGTCCTAAAAATATCACTCTCAGAGCCTTAGGTGGCATCACTCAGATTTGGGATGGGTTCATGTGGCTTACCCCGGCTTATAGACAGGTGAGTACTCATGTACCTCAATGTGGGGAACAGAAAAAAAACCAAACAAACAACACTCTAAACAGAACCAACCCAAGTACACCAGGGATATGGGATGGACATCACTGTAACATAAATCCAAATGGGACCCGATGATTGTGTGGCTCAAATCTTTGGCTTGGTTTCCACCTGGGTGGTTGGGCCGCTACACCCTGGGGTCTCCCAGAAATCTGCTCCACAGTAACAAAAGTTGCCAATCTCCCCCTCCTCAAGCGCAGATGGGCACGTTGTTTTCCACTGGTATGATCCCTTGGTCGCCATGTTTGTTCCGTCCATTGGTCTGGAGGAAGTTATAGCTCACATAGACGCCCTTACTAAGTTCACCCAGTAAAGCCTTAAATGATAGCCAAAAAAGCCTGTCCTACTAAACCCTGAAATGTCCCTAATGAGAAAGGCTGTCGGCCAAATTAGGACGGACTTGGACATGACTGTCTTGCAAGGAGTCCACCTATGCCATTATCCAAGCAGAACGTTGTGTGTTCGTATCTGATGAGTCTGCTAATGTATCATCTTTATTACAGCACATGAGGACGCATGTGAATGCCCTGAGTGATCCCACCCCCAGCTTAGGGACTTAATAAATGGATGGTTTGGATCATGGGAGTGTCCTGGTGGAAAAAATGGTTACTTATTTTGGGAGTCATTATCTCAGTCTGTGTTTTATCTCCCATGTGCTTAGATTGCTGCTGGGGTATCTGCCTCCAAGGCAGCCAGACAGCCACCAAGCAAGCCACCCCTCCATGCTAATTGAAACCCCTTCTCATTATTGGGTCACCTTTTCCAGGACGTTTGTTTCTTTTTTTCCGATTTTATTTATTTATTTGTCAGAGAGAGAGAGAGCACAAGCAGGGCGGAGCAGCAGGTAGAGAGAGAAGCAGGCTCCCTGCTGAGCAAGGAGTCCAATGTGGGACTTGATCCCAGGACCTTGGGATCATGACCCAAGCAGAAGGCAGATGCTAAACCGACTGAGCCACCCAGGCATCCCAGGATATTTGTTTCTTATGGGCATTGACATTTGAATGTCATATATTTTTCACATGTCACTAAGTACTCTTTTGATTTTTCCCCCCTTCAATCATTTACATATATAAAAACCATTTTTAGCTCACGGGTCGTATAAGAGCTAGAAGTGGGCCAACCCATGATATTGCAGAAAATGGAGAAATATAGAAGAGAAGATAATACTCTGTTCCCTAATTTTCCGTATTTTCCCCTGAGAGGTGTAAAAGCATCCGTATTAAGTATTTTATATCTCATTGAAAAAAACTAATTGTGTCTGGGAATCATGGAGCCGGCAGTTAGTTAGACCCGAGCTGGAGGCAAGGGCGGCGATAAATAGGTCACACATTAGAAGCCTGGGGGCTCTCTTTGTGGCTTTGTGGCAGCGGGCTAGTCGACCAAGAACCACAGGTGCAGAACCTGTGGTCGCCTCTCCAATCTGTACCCCAGGGTGACTGCCTAGGTTCATTATAGTATATTTACACCGTGGTTTCTACCCCCACCTCACGCCCCCCTGCGGGGGAAGATGGCCACGACACTTCCGGCAAGACGCGGGAGAGCCAAAAACTCCCCCTCCCAACCGGTAGGAGGAGTCCCTTAGATGACCGGAAACCTCAGTAGCAGACCACCGTAGCTATGCTCATAAACATAATAGGAAAAGACACCCCTATAGCCTCAGGTCAGTTGCCATTTCTGGGCCTGCCCGCTCTCCCACCTCCAGAGTGTGCGGTTCTTCATGAACTGCTTTGCGCTTGCCACCTTCCTTCTGGCTGTCTTTACTTAAGCGCGGATCCTCGGGTAAATCTTCCGTGGGGAATCCAAGAACCGAGACTCCATTCACACAACGCAGAGTCTCCCACCAGTAACACGAACAAGTCCTCAAGTTACACAAGATTTCATGGCTCATGGCGGCCCGTATTTTTTGTTATTTAAACGAATCCCTGCATAACCCATGAAAGTTTCAGTTTAGGATGACTTCCTAGAACTAGAATTGTGCTTTTTCACATTTTTCCCCTACAAGTCCACGCGTGTCTCTGGAGAGGCTGATGCCGCAAGGGATTCTGGGGAGCGTAGTTCTGGTTTAGGGCAAGCCCAGACTTCTGGCGCAGAGCTGGGATATCGGAAATAGCCGGCGGTGAGAAGGTAGCGACACAATTTTCCGCAAACGTCGCTCACGGGCGCGCCTGCGCGACGTACGGGGGCGTGGCTTCCCTTTCCCACACGATTGGCCAGCTGTCTTCCGGGCACGCGCAAACGGCTCTTTTGACCCCCCCTCCCCGCGCCTTCCCTATGGTGTCTGGGATTTGTAGTTCAGACTCCCACCCTAATTCAGCCGCGGGTTGGCGGCTCGGAGTTCCGAAGCCGTCCCCGCCTTCGGCTCTTGGCTGGGAGGATGGATCCAGGACCCGGGACCGACACGGCGCCGCTGACTGGCCTGGCCTGGTCGTCGGCCTCGGCGCCTCCGCCGCGGGGATTCAGTGCGGTGAGCGACGTCGGGGGCCCGGGGATTAGTGGGGGCAGAGGCGGCCGCGTCGGGGAAGGAGCCCGGTCCTGACTCCGGTCCACGCCCTAGATCTCCTGCACCGTGGAAGGGGCGCCCGCCAACTTCGGCAAGAGCTTCGCGCAGAAGTCTGGCTACTTTTTGTGCCTCAGTTCTTTGGGCAGCCTAGAGGTAAGGGGCGCACTCCTTCGGCATCCCCGGGCTCCGCCCACTCCCCGTCCTTTTGCGGGGCCCTACGCCAGGCGCGCTGTCCCCGCTGCAGCGTGACTGTCGCTGTGTCCTCCCCTTCCTCCCCCTCAGAATCCGCAGGAGAATGTGGTGGCCGATATCCAGGTCCTGGTTGACAAGAGCCCCCTCCCACCGGGCTTTTCCCCGGTCTGCGACCCCCTGGACTCCAGTGAGGCCCGCGTCGGAGGTTGGGGGTGGGGTAGGGGGCCGCGTTGGGGTCCCTGTGGGTAGGACCAGGGACGGGTGGAGGGACGACAGGTGCTTGTTTTCCGAGCCTCGACCGCCCACTCGATGCACTGGGTGATGACCGGGTTGGCTGTGGAGTCGAGCCCTGTTCTGGGGCGGGGCCGCATGCCCTGCCCCGCGTAAAAATGTGCCATTGGCACAGCCTCTGACCTAGAGTAAGGGTTGTGACCTGTTTTATTACTGTTCCTGCTACATCTTACACCGTAGCCAAGCCGAACCACTGGCCATTTCCAAGCTTTTTCCTTTCCAGGCTTTTGCACACACTGTTTCCTCTGCCTGGAGCGCCCTTCCGCGACTCTTCCGGCTTGCTAATACTTGGTTTTCCTTCAGGTCTCTGCTTAGCTCCCCCCAGCCCTCTCCTCCGGCTCCTGTAGCCCTGGTGCTGCCCTCCCAGCCCTGACCGCCTGGCTTTCCAACCACCTGGCTCCCCCTGCCTCTCACTGTGACTTGTCATGTGTATTTGACTCTCAGGGTGTATCTCTTGATATTGGAATTGGCAAACTTTTTCTGCACAGGTCCAGATAGTAAATAGTTTAGGCTTTGCGGGCCAGATAGTGTCATTGCCCCCCGCTCCTCCCTCGCCAATCCTTTAAAAACATGAAAACCATTCTTAGCTCATAAGCCCTGCAAAAGCAGATTTTGGACGTCCTTTGGCTATGGGCCAGAGTTTGCTGATCTCTGGATTAGAGGACTAAGGAACAGTGAGGTTTGCGGGGCCAGGATGGGCATTCAGTTCTGTCTGATTCCACAGATGCCCACCCTTGCTGTAGGTGCCCAGGGTCACCCCATGAATGCCTCTCCATGTCACCAAAGATAAGCCTGCCCCAGCGGCTCTTAAAGGCTACATGGAGTCCCCTCCTCTGGCTCTACCATTCTTGACTTAACCGTTGACCTAAAGCTGTCCAGGGAGCTGCCTTAAACAGCGCCCTGGCGAGCATCATCCTGGAGCCATCTTTGGGCCCCTTTCTCTGCTTCTTCCCTCTTCTCACTCCCTT
>NC_138369.1:10190875-10212578 GCF_054177405.1 Leptonychotes weddellii
CTCAGGGACTGTCCTGAGTGCCTTCTGTCACTTCCCTGTGCCTCAATTTCCACAGGTTAAAAACAGGGCTAATTGTATCAGTCTTACAAGGTTCTTGTGAGGAATGAGTTGATGAGTCTGAAGCACACAGTTCTGTGATCGGACCCAGCACTATTAATTCGGATGTTGCTCAGGGCGAGGGCTAAGATAGAAGGCAAATCCCCCAAAGGGCTGGGGTCATCCTCTTGGGCCAGGACCCCTCCCTACTTCTCTTTCCTTCTAGGGACATGGGGGGCTTTGCCATTTGGTGCAAGAAGGCCAAGGCCCCAAGGCCGGTGCCCAAGCCCCGAGCTCTCAGCCAGGACATGCGGGGCCTCTCCCTGGACCCGCATGCCCAGCACAGGTGAGTGCTTAGGCTTGGGAATGGGGCAGCCGTGGGGGGAATTAGGCCTGACCTGCGCTGTCCTGCCTCCACCAGCAAGGGTGGCTTTCCAGAGCGGACCCTGTCCAGGTTAGGCTCTCGGGCGTCTACTCTGCGGAGAAGTGACTCCATCTATGAGGCTTCCAACCTCTACGGCATCTCAGGTGAGTGCCGAGCAAGAAACTGAGGCACTGGGGTGGGGCAAGACTGGCTCAAGGTGGGATAGGCAGGAAGGGGTGGGGCTAGGGTTGGAACCAGGCCTGGGCCTCCCCAATATTTGCAAAGACTGGGGAGAGCCTGGGGTCTGGGGCTGGGCCTCTCTGGTTGGGGTGGACCGCAGGCAGGCCGCAAGCTCCCTGTGTCTCAGCCCCTACCCTTACCTGCTTTCCTTAGCCATGGATGGTGTTCCCTTCACACTGCACCCCCGGTTCGAGGGCAAGAGCTGTGGCCCCCTGGTGAGTCTCTGCTGGGGGAGCCTGGGTCTTTCCCTGCCAGTTGCCTTCCTAGGGGTCAGGATGCAGAGGGTCATCCATGTACCCAGTGCCCCAGCACAGAGGCCCATGTTCCTGGGTTGGAGGAGGCCGGAAGCTGGAGGGTCTTAGTCACAGAATGGGGAATCGGGAGGAACAACTAGATGCTGGTGGCAGGAGGCTGTGGCAGGAAGGATGAAGGGATGTTCAGGCAAATATTGGGGGAGGCCCTCCTTGAGGATGAGGGAATGGAGTTCCAGGTTAGGGTCCCCACCCAAGACTGACCTGCCTCTGCCCACCAGGCCTTCTCTGCCTTTGCCGATCTGACCATCAAGTCGCTGGCAGATATTGAGGAGGAGGTGGGTGCGGGGCCCAGGATGGGGTGCTGGGGGACCCCCACCTTCCTGCTACCCCAGTCTCCCCCAGCCACACCCCATCTCCCAAGGGCTGGAGCTCGCTAAGTCCCTAATTGTCTTCACCCGCTCACCCTTCCTCAGGCACCGCTGTGGCCCCTCACTCACTCTGTGTTCTCCTTGCCCCCAACACTGCCCCCCCAGTATAACTACGGCTTCGTGGTGGAGAAGACAGCAGCTGCACGCCTACCCCCCAGCGTCTCGTAGCTCTTGGTCAGCCCCAGGGAAGAGCCCCCTGCCCGGCACCCCCACCACCCCAGGACTGGCAGCCACCCCATCCTGCAGCATCTTGGGAACCTTGGCAGCGCAGGGCGTTCTAGAGCCTCAGCCACCCAACAGAGCCACAGCCCTGGAGAAGGAGCAGGACCGACCGGTCTGCTTGGTGATGGGGTCTCTCGCCCCCGGGGCCCTGCAGGGCAGGGGTGGGGGCTGGACGGAAACCAGTGCCTTCAAGTCATTTGTGTCAAAACTCTCTGGTGCCTGGAGGCCACGCGGGCGTCCTCCTGGCAATAAACACCACCCCGTGCCCACTGTCTGGAGTCCCGATCCTGGCTGCGGGTCCTCTGTGGCTCGAGGTCTTTGCCACGCACACCCAGCACGAGTCGGGGGCAGATGCCCACCCAGTAAGCAAAATCGGGGAGGGGAGGCAGCACTGCTGCCCCTCCCAGAATATTCCACAGAGGGGGAGACAGGCTCAGTGTGTGACTGAGTGGGCTTGTAGATCACAGAGAAGACCGGGTCTGCCCCTCCATCACTGCTCGTAGCAGGAATAATAGTTTCAGTTACGTTTAGATCCTGGGGAGGGGATCAAATCCCCAACACCTGATGCACAGTATCTCGTTTGGTGTTCCCACACCCCGCTATGAAGCCCTGGTTTTGCGCATCTTACAGATAGGGAAACCGAGGCAGGGGCAGCTGAGGTCACAGCTGAGATGTTCTGTTTTTAAAGATTGTATTTCTTTGGGAGAGAGAGAGCGAGCATGAGCAGGGGGAGGGGCAGAGGGACAAGCACACTTCCCTCTGAGTACGGAGCTGGATGTGGGGCTTGATCCCAGGACCCTGAGATCATGACCTGAGCCGAAGGCAAAAGAAGCTTAACCACCGGAGCCACCCAGGCGCTCCCACAGCTGAGATTTGAATCCAGAGCCTGCTCTCTTCACCTTCAAGCTGTTCTATGTGTCTTTTTGCTCTGCTCTGTGGATACATTCAGTCAATTCTCATTATTCACTGTCCTTACGTTCTATAACGTTGCAGTGAAAACTGAGTCAGGGAATACTGGATTCTGCAGCAAATACAGAAGTAGGTTCCTGCAAGCCTTTGGTCACATTTTTCTCAAGCAATCAATCCGTGACCTTGTTTTGTGTGTGTTTCAAGACACCTTGTTTAATACATACTGCTGATTGGTTAACATTGAACTCCTGACCATCTGAGCTATAACTCATGCCTGAACAAAGCTCATCTAATACACATTTTCTCCAGGGGCACATTCCAGCCTTCTTGCATTCGGGGAGAGGCAACACTAAGCACTATGCTTGGAGACCTTTTTTTTTTTTTTTCATTTACTTGAGAGAGAGAGAGAGCCAGTGAGAGAGACAGCACCAGTGGGGAGAGGGGCAGAGGGAGAGGGAGAAGCAGGCTTCCTGCTGAGCAGGGAGCCCGATGCGAGGCTCGATCCCAGGCCCCTGGGACCATGACCTGAGCCGAAGGCAGACACTTAACCGACTGAGCCACCCAGGCACCCCTGCAGACCTTTTTAAATAGCAAAATTGCCAACAAAAAAGCACAAAAATGTGAAAAATGTGCCACTAGATAGACCATAAAAAGGCCACCTCTTCGCAGCCCAAGCTAAAGCAAGTTGGCGGAGCGTCACCGCATCCCACCTCAACAGGAACCATGTGCCTCGGTGATTCACATTTCCCCCTGCTCTGTGCCTGTCCCTGAATGACCACAAAGTGCTGCAAATACTGGTTTGGGGGTGGCAACTCTTAGCGTGGGACTCACAAATACAGGATCTAAGCATAATGGGGTGGGCCGATTTGTAAATTAACGACCCCAGACTCACACCGTTTTTCTCCCACGCCCGCGCTTCTTCCTTTCCTGCTCTGTCCACGCTGGGTCCCCGTAGCGTCAGGTGGCCCAGGTTCTGCTGCAGTCAGGAACGTCCCCGGATCTCTGTGGCTTAGAAAGACTAAGGCTTCGTTCTCATTCGTACCACGTGCCCACGGCCGGGCAGCAGCAGACTCTGCTGGTCACGGTCTCTGAGACCTGCCCGAAGGTGCTGCCACCGTCTTGGTGCAGCATTGGGGACAGGCTCAGGAAGCTCTTGCCCGGTCAGTGAAATACCCTGGCCTGTAAGTGCCTCGTTGGAGCTCTGCTCACAGATCACTGGCCAGAACGTGCCCCCCCGGGCCCCCGGAAGGGGCGTATGGCCCACCCGGGGACTTGTATCTAACGGCACCGTCCTGGGGGTCTGAGGGGGCAGATCCTGTCCTGCTCTGGGGTCACAGGAAAGCAGAGTGGCCCTGTCCTGGGAGTCTCAGAGGAGAGAGAGCAAGCCATCCTGGAGAGGGGGGACCCGGCGAGGCTGCGCAAAACGTGCCCCCTCCCCCGTATAGCGCAGCTGCCTTGGGAAAACTAGGCCTTTGGTGCTGAGACATCTCCCCACCTCTCCCCTCTCTGGGCACAGCTGCCACCCGCCGGTCCCGCCCAGGCTGCTCTGGCGCCGGCCGTGGAATCTGATCTGGCCGGGAAGCAAAGGCTGTTTGTTCTCCCTGGTCACCCTCTTGGCCACCCTGAAACCAGCTCTGCATCGCTTTCCAGGGCATCCTTTGGGTGACCAGGGGCCCCCAGAGGAGCCGTCCTGGCCCCGGATCTGACTGGACCTGCTGGTATTGCTAGGCCAATGACCCGGCAAAATCCCAACCCTCTGAGCTCCACGGGGCCCGAGGACAGCCTGGGGAAGTGCGGGCTCACCTCGGAGCCCACCCACCCACGCCCGACTTGGGCCACATCAATCCTGACTGCCATGGCTGAGCTTACGCCATCTTGGGCTACACAGGAGGGAGCCAAAGCTTTATCCTTCCTGCCTTTGGCTTGCTCCCACCTGAGACAGGTGTCATAGGGCGAGATGAGGTCCCAGCTCCACCGCTCACTCGCTGGTGACCTTGGAGCAGTGGCTTAACCTCTCTATTCCTCAGTTTCTCCATCTTTACAATGGGTATCTCAATGGGCCTTACCCCAGCGCAGCTCTGAGGGGGAATGCACGCGTCCCTCGACTGCTCTACTGACTTGCAGAAACACTTCCCATCCCTGAAAGGCCTTCCCAGCCGAACGGTTTCTGGAGTGCAAAGTCCAAGCAGGTGCCTGGGGGATGCAACCCCCAGTGGCCTCTGCTAGTGCAAAATCCACACTTCCTGTGTTCAAATGTTGCTGAGTCCAGCTGTGGCCCCTTCTGCTCTCTCCACCCCTCGATCAGAGCACCCACCTGGGCCAGATTCAAACATCCCCTTGCCACCCCCCTTCAAGCCCCCTAAAGCTACTGGGTTCTACCTCATCATTCATCCTGCCTGCTCTTGAACTTGATAGAAGTGTCATGCCCTAACGAGTTCTTTTCTGAGTCTGGCTAATTTTGCTCAATATCATGTCTGTGACATTTATCTAGGGTGTTGCCTGTATGAATAATTCCTTCTTTTTCATTGCTGAATAATTCCTTTCTTTTTCGTTGCTGAGTCCACTGCATGGATATACCAGTCTGTTCACCTGTTCCCCCGCTGCTAAATGTCTCCTGTCCGTGGCCACTGAGCAAAACCACCCTGAGTACTCTTGTACATGTCTTTGGAGGAACACGCACTCATTCCTGTTGTGTAAGTGCCCCGAGTGGAGATTGTGGGTGGTAGGCGAGGCCTATGTTCGGCTTTCACAGATGCAGTTGAGCAGATTTCCAAGGCTGTTGTACCAATTTACCCTCCCACCCACAATGAATGAGAGTTCCAGTGACCCCATGTCTTCACCAACACTCGGCATTGTCAGTTGTGTTAATTTTGGCCATTTGTCTTGCCAGAGCTTGAATTCCTTAGCTGTTCTGCACACTCTTGCCGGCTTAGAGATCCTAACTGAAAACAGCTGATTTGTGCTGTATGGAAAACACCCCTTTCTCATCTTGCTTATCCACCTGCCCTTTTTACTTGTCTTTGAACAGAGCCTGAAGAGAATTTATGAGATGTGAGGTAGCCTCTGAGATGGTCCCCAAAGACCATGGTGTTCTGGTGTTCAGGCCTCTGTAATCCCCTCCCTTGGGTATGGGCTGGACCTGATGACTCACTTCTAACCAACTGAATACAGCAAGGGTGATGGGGTGTCACTTCCATGATTAGGTTCTAAAAGACAGTGACTTCTGACTGGTTGCAGGCTCTCTTGCTGGCTTTGCTAAAGCACACTGGCCTATAAAGAGGCCCATGTGTCACGGAACTGAGGGCAGCCTCTTACCAACATCCAGAAAGGAACCCTCAGTTCCACAGCTTGTAGGGAATGGATGGACTCCTGCCAACAACGATGAAGTGAGCTTGGAAGGAGATCCCGCCCCCGTCGAACCCGGATTGCAGTCTGAAGGGGAGGACTCAGTTGAGCCATGCCCACATTCCTGACCCACAGAAACTGTCAGATAATAAATGGGTGTTGTTTTGAGCGGCTAACTTTGGGGGATGATTTATTATGCAGCAAGAGCGAACAGTTACAAACGCAAAGGATATTGAAGTCAGGGAAAGAAAACGTGCTGATTTTCAGGTAGTATTTATGTGATTCTTGCTCCATTTATCCTAATCAACTCAGTTTTGCATCTCAGGTCTTCTTCTGAGCCTAAGGTCGAATTTGCACTGTACCTAGAACCGTCCTGAGATGGAGGGCTCATGAGGTCCTTTCAAAATTCTTATTTCATCTGAAATATGTTTTAAAGTATGTTCATGAAGTGTTTTCTGGGGTGTGTATGGGGGGGGAATATGCCCCTTGTTGTGCTGAGCAATTTCCTTCAAGGTGGCATCTGGCCTTCCATTCCAAATGTCACCAGCACAGAGGACCCCAGCTCCACTCTGCCACTTTCAGTAGATTGCATGCGTAGAACTAAAGAAGAGAGATGGGTTGTATCAAGGGGACAACAACAGCGATGCTTGTGTGAGTTAGGCAGGGTATTTGGCCCATGGTGGGCTCCCAAAACTCCATAGTTCTTCTCAACCGGAAATAGTGTGGTTAAGTGCTTTCAGTATCCCCCACTGTACCTGCTGTTGAAAAATGCTTACACAGCTGGAGCAGATGTTCTCTGTGCCTCACTCCCATTCACCCCCTCCATGTTCATCTCTCCATGATGAATGTCATTCCCAGCAAATATCTCCAACCCTGCCTGGGGCCTCCTTTGGCCACAGGGGTGTGTCCAGCTGGTGCACAGGGAAGACCAGAAGTGTGAAGGGTTAATCTCTCTAGAAGCAGCTCTCAGCCAATACCTGATGGAGGTCATAGGATAAGCACCCCAGTGTGGGGCCCACTCTGCTGTGTGTGCTTTATGGTGTCCCCCGGAGGTCCCTAGCAGCATGGAGCCTCAATTGCCCACAGTACTGTCTGCTCCTTGGTGTCCCGGAAGGGCTCTAGGGCTTCCTGAGGTACCCTCCCACATAAACAAACCACATCCCCCAAATCATCTCAAGGTCTGGTTCTGATGATCCCAATCCAAGGCAACATCTTTGAGAGATATCATCCATTCTCTAATCATACCAGGATGCCGACAGCTGCTGGTTTTTGCATGGCCCATGGAATTAATGGAGACATCAATATCTTTTCTGATTTGGTCCTCATCGCTGTGTTTGGTGGAGGGGAGGAGGCCACCTTATTTTATAAAGGAAACTAAAGTGGCAGGTCGCATGACTGTTCCCTGAGCCAGGTCTGTCCCAGCTCCTGGAGGACACAGAGCAACCTGAGCATTTGGCTCCAGCCCCAGGACCAGCCTCATCCCCTCTCACCTGATTCTGGCTGAGATATGAGGATGCTTGGTGTCCCTTCCAGGGCAGAGACGGCAAGGGGGGTAGGTTTCGACTGGGCTATGGGCAGCACTCCCAGCTGGCCCTCCAAGCTGGAACCTTGCATAGTTTTCAGGGCTCCTATTCTGGGTTCCATGAGGATGAGCAGGGGTCACACAAGAGTGAGGCTAGCAAGCTCGAGGGGTGCAACATTTAAGGAGCTCATTTTAGTTCAGGGGCCCACCTGCCCCTGCAGGAGCCTAAGATCAAGTGCCTCCTTAAATTTGTCTTGATTGAGGTGAAATTCACATAACACAGAATTCACATCTTAAAGCATACAATTCAGTAGCATTTAGTACACGGACAATGTTGTGCAAGCATTACTCCTGTCTAGTTCCAGAACATTTCTATCACCCAGAAAGGAAACCCCGTCCTCATGAGCAATCACTCCCCATCCCACTCCCCCAGCCCCTGGCACCCACTAATCTGCTCCATCTCTATGGATCTGCCTGTTCTGGATGTTTCATATACGTGGAATCACACATTATGTGGCCTTTTGTGTGTGACTTCTTTCACTCGGCATGATGTTTTCGAGCTTCATCCATATGTAGCATGGGTCAGTGCTTGGTCCCTTTTCATGGCTGAGTAACATTCCATTGCATGGATTGATCACATTTTTTATCTGCTTATCTGTTGATGGACATTTGGGTTGTTTCCACCTTTTGGGAGTTATGACTAGTGCTGCTATGAATGTGTTTGTAGAAGAATTTGTTTGAATACCTGTTTTCAATTCTTTCAGGTCTCCAATTTTGCACCTGCACCCTAGTCCTGGCCCTGGGGATGAGGCTGAGGGGTCCAGCTTCTGGTTCCCCTGCCCAGTTCAGGAGATGAGGTGCTGTTCGCTGGCAGATAGCCGTGGTCCTTCCTCCTCATTCTCCTCTCCCACACCCCGGAGTCCTGGGGGCCTGCCCTGTTCCAGGGGATTCTCAGAAACGGCAATTCCCGGTGTTTCTCAGGAACCTGCTCTGTCCTGGAGCCCTCTGTGATGGGGTAATGAGGTTCCAGCCATCACCACCATGTGGCCTCACTTCCTGGGCCTCAGTTTCCCCATCTGTAAGTGGGGTTGTCCTGAAGATTAACTGAGGCCAGGAAAGTGCCTGGCACACGCCTGCAGAACCAGGCATGTGATAAAGACGTGACATTTATTTATTTGTTTTTTAAAGTAAGTTCTATGCCCAACATGGGGCTTGAACTCACGACCCCGAGATCAAGAGTCGCACATTCTACAGACTGAGCCAGCCAGGTGCCCCGACATTTATTCTTATTTGATCCTTTTCATTGATATTTCTTATGTTCCCCGAGAACCCATGCTTACTGGGTGCCACGTGGGACGTGTCAGGCGCCACGTGGGACGTTCATGTGTGTTATCTCTTCCCTCCACTCCACCAGCAAGGAGGTCTGCACAGCTTCCCGGCGGCTCTGGGAGGAGGCAGCTGAAGTCAGAGTCGGTTGGCCACTCAGGTCTGCGTGTATCGGATCAGCAGGGTCCCTGCCAGGGTCAGGCTTGGGGGACCAGCCCCCCCAGCTGAGCGCTGTCACCTCTTTGTCCATTGGAAAGGGTCCTAGGGGGGCTTTAAGGCACTTTGTGGCTGAGCTGTCTCCTCTCCCTGGGCCTCAGAGTGCCTGTGTAGCCCAGGAAGGGACGCACTGGGAGAATTCTGGGGACATCTGTCCATTTGGGGTGAGGGTGGAGGCCAGGCATCCCCACCCCCGGTGAAATTTATATGCATGAAGATTTATATACGTGGGTCCCCGACTAGGGTCTACAAGAAGTACACCCTTGCCCCCCACTCTGCCTCCCCACCCCATTCCTGTCATCCCACCCATTACCCCGGGCCTGGGCTTGACCACACAGCATGTTTGGATGTGGCTCAAGTGACAAAGGAGATAGCGAGGGTCAGAGTTTATTTGAGGGTCGTGTGGGATGGGAGTGGGGCTAGGGCCTCTGGAGATCCCTGGGGCTCTGAGTTATCCACTCTAAGCCTTGGCAGTTTCGTGAGCCCCAGAAGGTGGCCATCAACCCACCTTTTCCTGCCACCAGGGGCCCAGACTGACGACAGCACAGGTGGACATGCACTGAGGACCAACTGTGCACAGGCACCTGGAATGGAGCCCTAGGAGGGGGGAACCACTTATGTCCCCATTTTATAGAGGAGGAAACTGAGACACAGAGCAGCAAAGCCCTCAGCCAGGGGCCCACAGCCAGAAGGCTGGGTCCAGCCCTCCAGGTGCCCCTGTGGCCCTGGGCCACTCTGAGCTCAGCACACACAGATTTCAAATGCTCACAGCCCGGAAGAAGTCGCAGAGTCTGAGACTTGTACTGTCAGCAGCATGGGGGTTACAGAACCCTGGTTCGAATCCTGACTCTGACGCTCAGTACTGGCCATGGGACTCCTGGTGAGTCACTGCCCCTCTCTGGACCTCGGTTTCCTCATCTGTAAAACGGATGGAGACATTTAGAGAACCACTGTTTAAGCCCGACCCTCCCCCTCCTGCCTCTAACATCTGGACAGCTACATTTCCCAGCCTCCTCTGCCCGGAGATGTGGTCATGTGACTCTGTTCTCGCCAGTGAGGTATAAGCAGGAGGGTCCCAAGGCCTCCCAGGAAGATTTCCAGAAAGTTCTGAGCACCCCCTGGCCTCAGCCTTTCCCTCTGAGAGAGGAGGTGAAGCCTGGAGCCCTGGCAGCCATTTTGTGCCATGAAGCCACCTTGAGGACGCAAGCCAGGGATGCTGAGAAATCAAGTCCTACTGCTACTGTGGCTGAGTCTGGACTATCTTTACAGAGTCCTCTTCCTGCTGCCTGACACCAGGTCTCTATCCCTGATCCCTGCGTTCACACCAGCGTGGAGTCCTTCCCTGAGCCCCCTGGCCGGTGGCCTAGCATGCTGCGCATCTCGTGGGTCACCCCTTCCCAGTGCCCCCTGCCAACTGACAGTGTCCGGTGCATGTAGGATAAAGGCAGGCTTGTCTCCCGGCCTCCCCCCATGGCTACAGGTGCTGTAGCAGCGAACGTGGGTCTAAGGGGGCCCCCAGGTTCTGGGAAGGATGAGTAGGGTGTCCGGCGGTGGGTACCCTGCTGGGGTGGAGCCCCGGGGCTGGCCTTGGAGACTCTAGCAGGGTGGACAGGGTCGTCTTCAACGTGCGGTGGGGACAGTTCATGGAGACCGCGGCGGGTGGCCCGGGCAGCTCGGAGCAGAGTGTGGGTCAGCGCCGCCACCAGGACCAGAGCACCCACTCCAAGGATGGAGGCGGCTGCTGCACCTGTCTCGATCTCAAAGAGCAGCAGGGCATAGATGGACAATGCTGGGGAAAGAAATGGCTCTCATTTACTCGGTCAACAAACGTTTGCTCCCCAAGCCCTGGGAGAGCTCTCCCAAACAGAGGGCAGTCACAGAAACCCATACATGATAGGCACACAGCTTAACTATCTAATCCTCTCACACCATCGTCACATGCATTTTACCATAAAACGGTAAATTTTATGTTATGCATACTTGACCACAACTAAAACAACCCAGATCTCAGACATTCCTGAGTCCCGTGATTAACTTTCAGTGAATCACAGCCCCTCTCTGGCCTCAGTTTGCTGGTCTGAACAAGATGGTTGGTGACCTGACCTTGAGGACCGATCTGTACTAGTTTTCTGTTGACTTATGCAGCGTCCAGTTGGCACCATTCTTTTTGATGAGGACTGTCCTGTGCATTGTAGGATATTTAGCAGCTTCTACCCACTAGATGCAGTAGCATTCTCCCCCTTCCCTGTCTTGACAACCAAAAATGTCTCCAGATATTGCCAGATGTCCCCTGGATCAGCAGAATCTGTTCCCACTGAGAACCACGGGTCCAGTCCCTACCCTCACCCTGATCGCTAATGTAGGAGCACGGACCCACCTCTCCGGCATCATTGATGTGCATGGTACTAGGCTTGGCCAATCAGAGCATTGCTTCCCCTGGTTGTAGTGATTGGTGCAGAGCTATCACATGACCCAAGCCCAGCCTATCAGAGCCAGCCCTGGGACTTTAGACTGGGCTATGGGTAGGGAGGAATTTTCTTACTGGAGCAGCGGGAGAATTGGTTGAAGAGAAGCCCAGAGAGAGATGGAAGCTTTCTTGGCACTTTGCTGGCTGTTTTTATGCTTTCTCCAGCTCTGTACTCTTGCTTTTAAGATGCCACACTGCATCATGTTTGACATATTAAAGTGAGGCCAAGGACTTTTTTTTTTTTTTTGCTCTAAACATTTTTGAAAAGGTTTTTTCAATTATTCTTTTGGCTCTGGCTAGCAATGAATGGATGATTGGATGATTGGCTGGATGTGCTTGGGAATTCTTGCTGAGTGAGGTCACCTAACCTCAAAAGGAATCTAAATGGGAGCTGAACAAATTCTTAATTTAACACTTAATGAGGCTGACATAGTTACCTTTTTTTTTCTCTTTGTGAGTTTTCTTGTATACTAGAATGAGGATATCTTATTCTCCAAGTCTCCAACACTTTTTTTGCCAGCCTGGGAAAAGGCTCAAGGTTATAGGCATTATGTTGAAAGCACTTACAGATACAGGCATCTTTCCCAGAGGATAGCAGGTGAAGAGGTGAAACAAGAGGCATTTCCGATTACCTTGTTGAGCACCTAGAACCAGCTGCACCTGAGGCCAAACACCCCCGATCTTTACAGATACATGAGTCACCTCATCCACTCTCTTTTTTAAAAAACTCACAGCTGGCGCATTTTATTAAGTCAAACAGCAAAAGTTATGCAGAGTTCCCTGCACTTTATATACCCATATATACCTTTATATTCCCATAATGAACCCTAGGCTCACATCTCACAAATAAATAATTTAAATATCTCTTCTAAACTTCTATTTTTCTGTTGTAGGAATAATAATAATAAAAAAAGACAATAATAGCAAATCCCTTCTTTTTCATTCAGCGGAATATTTTCTTCTTCCAGGAAAACGGGTTGTTTATAAGGGTCCCCGTGGTCTATGTATGATTCAGCACTGAGTCTGCAGCACCATCAACACATCTTTCAAGATTAGAACAAAATATAAAATGTCAGGAGTCTCTTTAAAGAAACTTGATGATTTGGTTCCTTTACTGGCAAGTGTGGGTGAGAGAATGTTGATCTAAGAAAAGTTATTACAGGTCAGGGAAGGGAAGACTGTGCGCTGTGTTCTTCTGGTACCCACGTTATTAGTTTTTGTTTTGCTTCATGTTTTGGGATTTACACTGCATTTCTGGTTTATAAAGCATTTTTTTTTTTTTAAACCTAAGCCATTCTTGAGCTGGAGGTTCTGATATTTGTAACCAAACAGCTTTTTACTAAGACCAACCTGTGAAACACTATCTCCAGAAAACCACCAAGGACATGAAAACTTTTGTTCAAACCAAATGTAGGAAACTGAAGAATCAAGAATGTTCTGAAGACAATACAACTTATGGAACCCCCACTGGGGTCAGATGCCACGTATGGGCTTTCACAGGGACTAACCCAGAATCCCCTCAGCAATTCTAGAAGGCAGGGATGTATGCATCCCCACTGTACTGATGAGGAAACTGGGACACAGTGGGAATCTGCCCAAGGTCCCAGAGCACGAAAGTGTCAGAGCCGAGAGTCGAACACAGGCAGACTGGCTCTGGAGAGCTGACTTCAGTTATGGGGTCGTTACCCCCGGCCACCCCCGCCCAGGGCTCTACACCCCATATTCTATTCCCCGGCACGCACCTGCTAAGTAGACAGAGACCCCACAGCAGAAAAGGCCAAGGGCCACGTGTCTGAGGAGGCGGCAGTCATAGAGAAACCAGTCAGACCTGGGAGGGAGGGGGGGCAGGAAGAAAACGGGTTCAGGGGGTGAAGCTGGTGGGGGAAGGCCACGGAGGAGAGGGAGGGAGAGTGGCCCAGCTTTGGGGGACCTGAGATCTATGTGAGGACCCATCCATCCATCCATCCATCCATCCATCTACCCCCTCATCCATCCTTCCAGGTAAATGTCCATTACCATTTACCATCTACCCATCCGCATCAATTATTCAACCATACAGCCATCCGTCCATTTAACCAGGACCTATTAATCCATCCAGTCACTTATTTAAACAGCCACCATCCATCCATCCATTCATTTACCATTCACCACCCACGCACCCATCCATCCATCCATCCACTCATCCTTCACCCACCCATCCACCCATCGTCCATCTCCCATTCACCATCCATCAATCCAACCAACTATCCATCTGTCCATTCATCCATCCCTCATTCACCACTCATCCATCCACCATCCTTCCCCCCTCTCCCATGACCCACCCATATACATCAGTCCATTCAAACATCCAACACTCATGAAGCAGCTATTATGCACAGACACTTGCTAGACACCTGACTTCCATTATTTTACAGACCATAAGCTTATTTGGGAAATGAAGAAACCAGGGGTAACTTGTTATCAGAGATGATAGAAAAAGAGATTCCCAAGAGCTGAGACTGATTGAGGACTTGGTTTTGAGCCTGGCACCATGCTGAGTGCTTCTGTTGTGTGCACTCTCCCTTCCCCATTCCTGAAAGCTTAGGAAACGGAGGCTCTGAGAGCTTCCATTATCACTCACCTCCCACCGGTGCAGTGGAAGTGGCCTCCTCCCTGGTCTCCCCACCACCTGCCCTCCTGGCCCCTTTATTCCATGGTGGCTGGAGGGGGTTATTCCAGACTGAAGCCAGATCATTCCCCTCCTTTCTCATAACTCTTTCAGGCAGAGTAAACCCCAAGATCTTCACCACAGCACAAGGAGCCCTACATGGTCCAGTTCCTGATTTCCCTGCCCTTATCTCCCTCATGTCTCCCTCCGGCCACACCAATCACCTCGACCTCCCTCTAACACCCCAAGCTCATTCCTGCCCCAGGGCCTTCTTTGCACATGGTGTTCCCCCTGCCTGGACCACTGTCCTCCAGATCTTCTGCCTTCTTTCCTCCTTCAAGCCTCCACTCAAGCCTCTGCTGATGGTCCCTTCTCAACCCCCACCCTGTCGTCTTCCCTGGCATCGCCCCATTTTCTTCCTTTCCCAGCATTCATCCTCACTTGACATTACCGTCTTGTCTCTATTGTCTACCCCATGAGGGCATGTCTGGGTCCGCCTGGTTTCTGCTGTGTCCTCTACTCCCGGTGCTGGGCTCAGCCCTCTGCAGGCACCCAACACATATTTGTTGACTGACCCACCAGTGCATTTCAATACCCCTTGAGCTATGGAATGGATAGTGCACACTTTAGGTGGGATCGACTCCAGTGGTGGAAGTTCCCATCCGTTCTAATCCGTGGAATCCTGGACCCTGATTCTGGCTCCCTTCCCCCAGCATCCTGGAGGGAAACACTGGGAAGGTTCCTCCCAGCATTCCCTGCCCCGACACCTGCCGCCCCGGTACCCATGTTCCTGAGCCCAGGTGCCTGAGGAAGGAACCCCACCCAGGGCCAGAGCACAGGCTCCGGCTCTACCAGAAGCAAGTTCAAATCTCGTCCACCCGCTTCCAAACCCGGCAGCCTAGAGAGATCAGCCTCCCCTGTGTGAGACACAGTTACAAAAGGAGGTAGCAACACCAGCCGCGCAGGGACCGCGGGCCTTTCCTGGGCTAGTCCACAGAACGAGAGGAGCACGTAAAGCTTAGGGTTCCCTCAATGACAAGCGCTATCAACACGGGACCAGCCGCCCCTGCGTCCTCTGTGACCGCAGTTTCCACCTCTGTAAAATGGAGGGTGCAGCGGTCGGTGCACCTGCTGCAAATTTTCACTAATATAGGATGTAGGGAGGGAGGGATGATAGAGGGAGTGGGGGATGGAGAGAGGGGAGCAAGGGAGGACGGGATGGAAGAAAGGAAGAGGGGAAGCTCTCCCCCAACCTGAGGCCCCCGAGAGGGGCAGCGGCTCGCCTGGGCTCGCCCAGCCCCCAACCGGGCCTCGGGGAGGAGGGGCCTGTCCTACCTGCCGGGGCCGGGCCCCCGCGCCAGCTCGGCGCCCAGGTGGCCGCAGAGCGCGGCGAGCAGAAGGCAGGTGAGGCCCAACACCAGGGCGAGCGCGGCGAGCGCGGCGGCCAGCGGCAGCAGCGCCCCGGCCGCGTCCTCTGGCAGCCCGGGGCCGGCACCCAGCTCGGGGCCGAGCCCGTCGGCGCGCAGTCCCCGCAGCTCCGCGCGGCCCGCCTGCAGCTGGAACAGCAGCTGCGCTCCCAGCGCCGCGAGCACGGCGGCGGGGATGCCCAGCAGGGTCATCGCGGCCAGCACCCGGCCGCCGTACGACCGGGCCATAGCGGGGGTCTGCGGGTCGGGGTAAGGGGGGGGCAGTCGAGGAATAGAAGAGATTTTAACGGGGCAGGGGAGTTGGGCGGGCGTCCAAGGGCTCCCAGGAGTTCCGAAGAGGGCGGGACGGCAAGGGGTGTCCGTAGAGGGATTCGTGTGCGGATCGCGGTGGGGACCGTAGAGGGATTCGTGTGCGGATCGCGGGGGGGGACGAGGAAACTCCGCGAAAACTTGGGACAAAGTATTCTCCTCCCTCCGGGGACCCAGCGGGCGCCCCCTCCCGGCCTCCAGGTCCTGGCCGGGCGGGGCCGGCGCGGGGCGGGGCGAAGAAGGGACAGAGGCCGCCCCAAGAGCCGCAAGGGCTCGGAGGCCGGATCCAGGGAGCCCCACAAGCCCCTAAACTCGTTAAAGCGACCCCCACACCACCCACTGCCCTAAGCACCTGTTTCATTGTTTAAGAAAAAAAAAGGAAACTTGAACGAATTTCTAAATAATTCACTTTGATATTCGGTCTCTTACCTGCGGACTTTGCAACTGGCTGCGATTTCCCTTCCGTTCAACCTTCTTTCCAGGCTTTGCAGAAACGTCGCCTCCTGGACGAGGAGGCCCTTTTAGGGCCCCCGCTTGAGGAGGCACTCCTGTCTTTTGCTATTGGGCTTTGTTCTTCCCATGGCCCGTTTTCTGTTATTATTTATTTATTTTTAATTTTAAAAACTGAGGTGACATTTACATGGCATGAAAGAAACCATTCTGAAGTGAACAATTCAGTGGCATTTAGTACATACACAGTGTTGTGCAAATAGCATCTCTGTCTAGTTCCGGAACATTTTCATCATCCTTAAAGGAGACCCCATTCCCCATTAGCAGTCACTCCCCACTCCCTCTCCCCCAAGCCCTGGCAACCACTGATCTGCTTTCTGTCTCTGGATTTGCCTGTTCTGGACATTTTATATAAATGGAGGCAGACTCTATGTGACTTTCTGTGTCCGTTTCTTTCACTGAGCCTAATGTTTTTGAGGTTCATCCACGTTGTACCGTGTATCAGTTCTTCATTCCTTTTAATGGCTGAATAGCATTCCACAGTATGGATGGAACACATTTTACTTATGCATTTGTCTGTTGAGGGGCATTTGGGGTTTTCCCACCTTTTAGCTGTTGTGAATAGTGTTGCTAGAACACGCACACACAGTTATTTGTTTGAGTTCCTATTTCTTTTGGGTTTATACCTAGGAGTAGAATTGCTGGTAATTATGGTCATAATATATTTAACTTACTGAGGAACCCCACCCCGCTTTCCACAGCAACTGCACCCTTTTACCTTCCCACCGGCAATGCTAGACGGTTCCACTTTCTTCACTTCCCTGCTAACACCTGTTATGTGCTGGGTTTTGATTACAGCCATCCTACTGGGTGTGAAGTGGGATCTCACGGTGCTTTTGATTTGCATCTCCTTAATGGCTGATGATGCTGAGCATCTTTTCGTGTGCTTGCTGGTCGTTTGGGTATCTTCTTTGGAGAAATGCCTCTTCAGGTCCTTTGCTTAGTTTTGAATGGGTTGCCTGTCTTCTTGTTCACCCCCACCCCCACGCCCACCCCGCAGCACTTTGCATCTCCTGAAGCCCCGCTGTTTGGTCCGAGGCCCCCGTGCTGGGGGGTGGCGCTGCTCCCCAACGCCAGGACGTCTGCCTCAGTGTCCCCTGCCGTGTCCCCTTAGTGTCTGGGGCGGCACTCTTCGGGAGGTTGCAGCACAGAATCCCCAGGCGCATCCGCCCCGCAGGGGTCAGAACAGCTCCCCGGCGCCGCCGCCCTCCGCCCCGCCCTCCCCCTCGGGCGGGCTCCCGCTCCCCGAGCCGCGTTTGCCGCGGGCCTCCCGGTCCACGCGGTACTTGCAGCGGCGCAGCGGCTCCGTGAGGCTCCGCGGCGCGGTGTCGTCCAGGTCCTCGGGCTGCAGGAAGCTGCGGTCCAGCAGCTCCGCCGCCTCCTGCCAGTTGGCGAAGCAGGCGGGGCCCAGGCGCCGGATCTCGTCGGTGGCGTCGCGGGTGAGCACGTCCCCGCCCGGCTTGAGCACCACGACAGCCGGCAGGCGCTCCACGGAGAACTGGCGCCCGAGGTCCCTGCGGGGTGGGCGGGCGGGCCGGTCGGAAGCCGGTCCCTGATCCCGAGCTGGGGAGCCACACATCCCCCCTCCCAGGACTTACTGAGCGCCTTCCGTGTGCACTGTGTGTGCTGGGGGCGCCCAGGGACCAGGCCAGGCCGCAGTGGCCTCTGCGCTGTGTTTCCAATACCTCAGACATGCCACCATTTCATATATTATATTATATTATATTATATTTTATATATAATATATATCACATCACAACATGCACTGTGTGGGACATACTTATACTAAAAATGTATACTGGGGCGCCTGGGTGGCTCAGTTGGTTAGGCATCTGTCTGCCTTTGGCTCAGGTCGGGATCCCAGGGTCCCGGGATGAAGCCCCCGCGTGGGACTCTCTGCTCAGCGGGGAGCCTGCTTCTCCCTCTCCCCCTGCCTGCCACTCTGCCTACTTGTGATCCCTCTCTCCCCCTCTCTGTCAAATAAATAAATAAAATCTTTAAAAAAATAAAAAAAACATATACTAAAAAATTATTCATTGTTGACGCGAAATTTGGTTTTAACTGGGCAGCCTGTGTTTTATCTGGGAACCGTCAGCGTGCTCGTGTGTGTGTGTGTGTGTGTGTGTGTGTGTGTGTGTGTGTGTGTAGGGTGGAGAGGAGGGGGGTGAGGAGAAGGGGGTGGGGAATCGCTCAGTCTCTGTCCAGACACCGAACCTAGCCCGAGTGAAGGCTTTGTTGAGAGGACCCTGCCTCAAATGAGGTCAGCAGGTCCGAGTTTGTCTCTGATGCCCTCACAGCTTCATCCCACCCTGGGAAGGGAAATGTTGCCTGTTCGCAGGAAAGATCCCCCTCAGCGGCAGAGAGGGCAGAAGGAGTGAGCAAGTGTCCAAACTCTGATAATGCTGGGTGCAGAATGAAGGTCTCTAGAAACTTTCAACTTGTGGAGCAAAATTAACGAAATCAATAAAGTGTCAGAAAGCCTGCGACTCATTTTCAAATGGCTCCGTGCAAGCTCCCCATGCGTGTAGATAAAGCAAATATGGCAAGTTGTTAACAATTGCTCTGGGTTTCATTGTATGCTTCTTCTAACTTGTGGGATCTTGGACATTTTTCATAATGAAAAGTTCGAGTTTTGAACTTTGCACATGAAAAGAAGGACAGCCGGGGCGCCTGGCTGGCTTAGTCGGAGGAGCGTGTGACTCTTGATCTCAGGGTTGTGAGTTTGAGCCCCATGTTGGGTGTAGAGATTACTTAAAAATAAAATCTAGGGGTGCCTAGGTAGCTCAGTCGGTTAAGCGGCTGCCTTTGGCTCAGGTCATGATCCCAGGGTCCTGGGATCGTGAGCCCCGCGTCGGGCTCCCTGCTCAGCTGGGAACCTGCTTCTCCCACTCCCTCTGCCTCTACCCCTGCTTGTGCTCTCTCTCTGTCAAATAAAGAAATAAACTCTTAAAAAAATAAAGTCTAAAAACTTTAAAAAAATAAATAAAAAGAAGGGATGCCTTACTGCGGAAAAGGGGAAGGTTCTAAGATAGCCACGAGCTGTAGTTTTGTTTATTGGGCAGCTGGGTGCAAAGCTTGAATCTACCCACCTCTCTCTCAGCTCCAAGGCCCCCCTCACAGGCTCCCAGCTACTCTGAGGACCACATCCACTCCCGTTCAGATGGGGTTTGTGGCGCTGCTCCACATGATGCTTACAGACCTCTCCCATCCGGTTATTACTTACAGTTCCCTGAACTGGCTGTTCTTTCTCTGGTGGCCTCCCAGCCTTTATCTCTGCTGTGCCCTCTGCCTGGAAACCCTTCCCTCTCCTCACTCTTTCCTATCCTCCCTGGCCTTGGGGTCTTTCTTTAAAGCCACTTCCATAGAAGCCCCAGTGGCCTAATGGATAAGGCATTGGCCTCCTAAAGCCACTTCCTCAGGGAAGCATCCCCTGACCCCAAACCTCAGCAAGGTCTCCCCATTATATTTCCACATGGCATCCTCCCTTTGTCCTCTGGATCATTACTGCAGTTTCTTATTATATATTTGTTTGAGTCTTTGTGTCACGTCTATCTCCCCAACTAGGTTGTAAACCCCTTGGGAGCTAAATAGAAATGGGCGTATGCACCCCCTGGGTGGCCCCCTCCCCACCCCGCCTGGGTACAGATGGGCACACAGGACATGCTCATCAATTCCAGATGGAACAGAGGCAACAATAAACAAACCTTTCAGCAAAAATAGCTCCTCCTCCAGGAAGCCCTCCCTGACCTCTTCTCCCACCTCACCTTCTCAGGTCATCCTCGAAGGGCAGGAAGAGCCACTTCTTTGGCATGTCCCTAAGGAACATATCCTGCTGCTCCTCCGTGGGATCCTGGGACACGTACACCAGAGCCAGCTGGGCTGCCCGCAGCACATAGAACTCATCTGTGAGCTTCACGAAGAAGTCCCTGAGGATAGGCGCGAAGGCTTGGCACTGCGGGCAGGACCCAGAGCCAAAGAAGAGCAGCACCAGCCGGTTCTCCAGCTTGCGGCTGAGCTCAGCCTCCGTGTCCAGCTCGTCCTGGTCGCTGTTGTTGCGAATCAGGACATGGCCGGAGAACAGGGAGGCCATGGCAGCCCTGGCTGAGAGCTGGGGACACGACCGAGGGACTTTGTGTGGCCCTGGGCCTGCTGGCTGGCTGCTGGTCTGGGATTAGGTATCTTTAGGAGGTCAGCTTAGGACCTCACTAATCTGCCTAAACCGCGGCCTGATTCTGTGCTGCCTCCAAGGGTAGGGGCGGGCTGCCCATGGGCTCCTTCTCTGGAGACAGCTAGAAATCCATTAAGAAAAAGCACAGGATTGCAAAGGAAAGCAGTCATCCTGACATATGGGTGTGAAAATATTTTATTAAGTTGTGATGTAAAATATATGTGCTTCCTCATGAATTGAATGGGTTAAGTAATCGTGATTCACCAGGGCTCTACAAATGATTGTGATTTCTATTGTGATAAATGATATTTTGAGATGCCTGCCTGCAATGGCCAGGATATGATGTGAAATTATCTTTGATTTCCACAGGAGACAAAGTCACAGGGCTGGCCGATACCTGCTTTCACAGGACATGAAAAACATGCTGCATTCCAGTTAGAAGTGTAAAAATTAATAATGGGAAACTTGCTAAAATGGAGATGGGAGGCCAGAAGGGGGAGCTCTCACCATACCACTCCCAGTCAATTACAGGAAGAAGGGTCAATTTCAGACCTTCAATAGAAGAATCCACAGGAAAGAATGATCAGTTCCAACTCCCACCAGGAAAAGAGGGACATTGCATCTCCTACAATAAGTCAACTACCCCTGCAACTCAGCCAATTAACCATCATCACCCTGAACTGCTTTTCTCCAGTGGGCTTTCCTTCAAAACAACCCCTCCCAACTTCCTCCCTTCTTCTCCATAAAATAACGTTCATCTTCTTTGTTGAAATAGCCTACGGTTTTTGCTGTAGTTTGCTTCTCCCGAATCACAATTTTCTACTATTTCCAAACAAAATCCATTTTTGCTAGCAAACTTTATTTTTGAGGTCAATAGAAGTTAATGAAAATAAATCTGTGGGTTTTTTTTTTTCTCCACCCTCCTCAATTCAGTCGGGACAGCCCACCTTAAGATCCCTTGGTAAGGATGAAAATCATGGCCACAGTATTTTGCAACCCCCTCTTATCAAGAGATGGAGACTAGTTCCCCTTTCCTTGGATCTGGACTGGCTTCATGACTTGCTTGAACAAGAGAATGTGGTGCGCATGAGGTGTGAGTTTGGAGGATGAGTCTTTTTTTTTTTTTTTTAAGATTTTTATTTATTTATTTGACAGAGAGATAGAGAGAGAGCACAGATAGTCAGAATGGCAGGCAGAGGGAGAGGGAGAAGCAGGCTCTCCACCGTGCAGTGAGCCCGATGCGGGGCTCGATCCCAGGACCCCAGGATCATGACCTGAGCCGAAGACAGACGCTTAACCGACTGAGCCACTCA
>NC_138369.1:10212678-10238831 GCF_054177405.1 Leptonychotes weddellii
GGAGGATGAATCTTATCCTCGCTTCCCATTTTCATTCTCTTGGAAGGCTGCCTCCAGAGGCCCCAGGTAAGGAAGCTGATTTAGCCCAGGGGTTGACAAAGCTTTTCTGTAAAGAGCCAGGTAGTAAATACTTTTGGATTTGTGGGCCATAGGGTCTCTTGCAACTTCGAATTCTGCCACGGTCTTGCAAAAGTGGCTCTGAACGATATGTAAATGAATTTATGTGTCTGGGTTCCAATAAAGCTCTATTTACAGATACTGAAGTTTGAATTTCATAGAATTTTCGTGTGTCATAAAATATTACTCTTTTGATTTTCTTCAACCGTTCCAAAATGTAAAAACCATTCTCAGCTTCTGGTGAGCCAGATTTGGCTGGTGAGTTGCAGTTTGCAGACCCCTGTTCTAGCTTATTGGATAAGAGGCCACATGGAGGTGTTGGTTGACCTTAAAATTAAAACAGTCAATTATTTTACCAACAAAAATGGGCTTGTTCAGGAATAGCAGAGAATTGCAATTCGGGACCAGCAAACTGGCAAAAACCATAGGCTTGTCCAACAAACAAAGGAGAGGATTTTATGGAGAAGGAGGAAGTTGGGAGGGGTTGTTTTGAAGGGAAGTCCATTGGGGAGAAGCAGGAGTTCAGGCTGATGATGGTTTCTCATTGGCGGAGTTGCTTGGGTAGTCAATTTCTAATAGCAGATGCAATGTCCACAGTTTCCTGTTGGGGTCTATGAATGATAATTCCTTCCTGTTGATTCTTCTGTTAAGGGTCTATAATTGACATCTCTTCCTGTAATTGAAGTGGGAGTGGTACCGGCAGGAGAGCTCCCCCTTCTGGCCTTCAACTGCATTTCAGTGAGATTTCCCTTCATTAATTTTCACAGAGGTGAACTAGACGCTCACGGGACAGCCAGCACCAACTGCCACACATGTGATCTTCCAGTCCAGCCACTGGCAGATTGTAGCAGATTGCCTGAGCCAGCCGAGTCCAGCAGAGGGACTGCCCAGGCAACCTATGGGGTCCTGATAATAGTCGATCCCTGTTGTATGAAGCCACTCCAATTTGGGGTGATTTGTTACACAGCAATAGCTAACTAGTACACCAGGTTTAGAGGATCTTTCCAGGCCTAGGAAAACATGAGAGACTCTGAAAGGAACTTCGTGTTGGCTTTAAACAATAAAAAAGAATGGGGCACGTGGGTGGCTCAGTAGGTTAAATGTCTGACTCTTGATTTCAGTTCAGGTTATGATCTCAGGGTCATGAGATCGAGCCCTGTGTTGGGGATTCTCTCTCTCTTCCTCATGGAATTCTCTCTCTCTTCCTCTTCCTCTGCCCCTTCTGCTCATGTACACGTGCTCTCGCTTGTTCTCTCTCTCTCTCCAATAAATAAATAAATAAATAAATAAATAAATAAATAAATAAATAAAAATAAAAAGGAAATCACAAAATCCTCATTCTCCAGATTTAATTCATATTGTCCAGGCTTTGTGAATGGGCTCATTCCTAATGTGTCCTTGTTACATTCTGCTTAGAAACAATTTCCTGGTCAGATCTTCCTCACCCTACCAGAACCCCAGGAAGTCTGGCTGTGTTGTGAATGCAAGATGCACTGAGAGCGTAATGATCTCAGTAGTGGAGAACTCTCCTATAATCTTTATGAGGTGCCAGGCTCCTGTTTTCGGAACAGCCCTACCAGGTTTGTACGATTTTATTCCATTGTGCAGGTGAAGCAGAGAGCCTCAGAGAAACTGATTTTCAAAGCCAAGTCATCCAGTGAATGACACGTGTGGGGCTGCAGGGCCAAGTCCAACTTGACTGGGGCTTTGTTTATCCCAGATTTCCAAACTGTGGCACCCTTGACATTTGGGGCTAGCTCATTGTTTGGGGTGGGGGGCAGTCCTGTGTGTTGTAGGATGCTTAGCCCACCCCTGGCCTTGATCCACTAGATGCCAGGAGCAACCCCGTCTTTCAGTCGTGACAATTAAAAATGTCTCCAGACATTGCCCAGTGTCCCAAAGGGGCAGTTGAGAACTATCACTCTAACCCTTTATTCTGTTGTAGTGGGTTGAGTGGTGGCCCCCAAAGAGATGTCCAAGTCCTAAACCCAGAACCTGTGACTGTGACCTTATTTGGAAACAGGGTCTTTGCAGAGGTAATTGTAATTAAAAATCTCAAGATGAGATCATCCTGGATTATGTAGGTAGGTCTTAAATCCAATGACAAGTGTCCTTATAAGAGACAGAAGAGGAGGGGTGCCTGGGTGGCTCAGTCGTTAAGCGTCTGCCTTCGGCTCAGGTCATGATCCCAGGGTCCTGGGATCGAGCCCTGCGTTGGGCCCCCTGCTCAGCGGGAAGCCTGCTTCTCCCTCTCCCACTCCCCCTGTTTGTGTTCCTGCTGTCGCTATCTCTCTCTCTGTCAAATAAAAAAAAGAGAGACAGAAGAGGAGACACACACAGGCAGAAGGCCATGTGGACACGGAGGTGGAGACCGGAGTGAGGTGGTCGTAGCCAAGAAACGCGTGGATCCTCCCCTAGAATTTCCAGAGGGACTGTGGCTGTTCACACTTTGATTTTGGACTTCTGGCGCCAGAACTGTGAGAGAATAAATCTCTGTTGTTTTAAGCCATCTGGTTTGTGCTACTTTGTTATGACAGCCAGAAGAAACTCACCCCTACTTGTTGTGGGCACATGAATTTGGCAGAGAGACATTGTTCACTCCTACATGGTGCTCATGTTCTATTTATAGTGAAACCCCCAAGCTATGATCTTTGAATATTCTACTTTTAATGTATGCTTCATTTTTCCCCTTCTGGAAAGTCCTAAGAACTCCTTATGCTGTGGCCTACAGCCCCTTGTGGTCACCCTGGGGAGGGAGATGCATGTCTGGCCGTGCCCCTACACCTAGTGTGTTCCTGGCCCATTCATTCTGCAGATGCGAAGCCCCTCATCAACCGTGGCGCAGTGGTGATCAAGAAATATTTGAGGCACAGTGCTCCAGCAGGCAGGCAATATCACCGAGAAGGCAACCAAGGTACAGAGGGGAAAGGCAGCCAGCCCAAGGCCACAAGCTGGAGGGTAGAACCTGAGTCTGCCCCCGTGTCCAGGCCTCAGTTTTCATGTCTGTGAATTGGGGATAAGACAGTGCTTCATCCGGGCGCCTGGGTGGCTCAGTTGGTTAAGCAACTGCCTTCGGCTCAGGTCATGATCCTGGAGTCCCGGGATCGAGTCCCGCATCAGGCTCCCTGCTCAGCGAGGAGCCTGCTTCTCCCTCTGACCCTCCCCCCTCTCATGTACTCTCATTCTCGCTCTCTCAAATAAATAAATAAATCTTTAAAAAAAAAAAAAAGACAGTGCTTCATCCAGAAAACCAGGGGACAGTTGTATTTCAGAATTGGGAGTTTTTTTGGGGCGCCTGGGTGGCTCAGTCATTGAGTGTCTGCCTTGGCTCAGGTCATGATCCCAGGGTCCTGGGATCGAGCCCCGCATCGGGCTCCCTGCTCTGCGGGGAGCCTGCTTCTCCCTCCCCCACTCCCCCTGCTTGTGTTCCCTCTCTCGCTGTGTCTCTCTGTTAAATAAATAAATAAAATCTTTAAAAAAAAAAAAAGAATTGGGAGTTTTTTGTATCTTAAGAAAGTAATCGAGGGTAAAAGATGTTGTATATTGTGTGATGCCCCTGGGGGCCTAGGAAGAGCCATTAAGCAAAGGCATAAATAAGGGATAACAGGGATACAAAAGGATAAATGACCACGGTAAGTGGACTGGGTCAGCTCGGGAGGGGGGAGGTGAAGGAGGAGGGGGAGGTGGTTCCTCTGTCACGGGAAACTGGGTTCTCCTCCTGGTGGGTGTCCAGCCGGAAGACAACCAAGCCAAAAAGTGGGAAAAGGAAGGGTTTTATTTGCAACAAGTAGGGAGACCACCGAGGATATTTCCCAAAGCAGTGTCCTCTCCCTCCATACGACAAAATTGGGGAAGTTTTAAGCTAAGAGTGCATGCATAATCATGAAGGGGCTGGGCAAAGGAAAGATCAGTAGAGAACTGGGGCAAAAGTCATCAGTGTTTTGAGAGCTCAAAGGGGTTTAAATCCTGCAATGCCTCAAGACTGTGTATCGGGTCAACGTTTACTTCTGAAAAAGCACTGGGAGTTTTACCCCTGATTTATTGTTTCTGAGATGGTGAGGCTCTCCCCTGGCCTGGTAGTGGCTGTTAATTTTCCTAGGAAGTTCTGCAATTAGACTTGACAATGTGCTTGGGCAATGAGGGCCAGTCAGGTGTAGATCACAAGGTGGCTGGGAACCTAAAATGACTTCTCTTGTATTAAGAAAGCTATGGTTCATCTTTCTTTTTCGGGAACCCCTCACTCTATCTGCCTACACCTACACCTGGAGTTCTGGCACCACCTTAAGAAAAAGTTGGGTTTCAGAGACTTTTGGATTTGGGGATTTTGGACTGAGGACCCATAAGAGTATCTCCAGGAGCTGTGGGCAGAGTTGGAAGAGTTTGATTGTCACGGGCACTATTTAGTGAGGTCTCAGTAAACTTGGTAGGATGGAGAAGGGGAGAGGGAAGAAAGGGGGCGGGGAGGAAGAGGAAGGGAGGAAGAAGGAAGCCAGGAGGGTAGGGGAGGGGGTAAGAGGAGGGGTAGAGAGGAGGAGGGACAGAGCAGAGAGAAGGGGAAAGAAGTAGGCGGAGGAGCAAAGAAAGGGGAAGGGGAGGAAAGGCGGAGGGGAGGAAGAAAGCTGAAGTGGGGGGTAGAGAACGGAAGGAGGAGGGGGAGGAAGTGGGGAAGAATGGAGGTATCAGGGTCAGAGAGAGGAGGCAGAGGAGAAGTTCAGGGAAGAAGGAAAGGGGAGGAGGTGGGGGGAGGTGGGAGAGCAAGCCTCAAGCCCACATTTGTGAATGAGTGAATCTCAACTCCAACTAATGTGACAGCTCCAGTCCTCAGTTTCTTGACCTGTAAAATGGGGTGAGCACAACAGTGCTACCTGACAGGATAAGAGTGCAGCTGTAGTTACCGGTCATTACTGACTCTGCTGATCTCTGGCCCCAACTGGTGGCTGGCTCTGGGCCTGTCCTCCAGATCTGCCACCTTGCTCCCCATTCCACCAACCCTGGGCAACTACAGGGACCAGTGGTAGCATGTGGGAGGGGTGGGAGCCTGCCCAACCCTGTCCTCCAAATGGTGCTGGAAGCAGGCCCTGGCTACCTCCCAAGGAGAGAGCTGAGAAGGTCGGCCAAAGCAAGGCAGAAAACAAGCTGGGGTGGGGTGGGCAGGGGGGCAAAGGAGGCGGAGCTTGGAGGGAGGGATCCAAGGCAGTGGCCTGCATGCGCAGGACACAGGCAGAGCAGGGCCCAGGAGTCTGCAGAAATAGAGGTTCTGGAGGGCCCACCTTCTCAAGCTAGGTTTGGAGTCCTCTGTCTTGGCCTCATCGTCCCTGCCTGAGCTTCTGGGAACCTACGAGGAAGCAGCCAAGACTGAGGGTCTGTGAGCCGCTCCAGGTCAGCCAGGGACCAGGGTGGTGGGCAGCCAGGCCAGCGCTGGCCCGTGCCTGATCAGGAGGTGGGCTTTTGGGTCTCTGGGTGGGCATTTAGGACTTTGGGTGTGGGCGGGTGGGAACCTGGTGTGTGGATTTTGCCCTCCTTGGGCTCCTGGGGTGTTACACTGAGAATTTGACAAGATTTTGCGATATGGATTTGGGATAAGTTGGGTCCTTGAAATGTATCATTAAGACTGAGGTGGGGTTTGGATTTAGAACCTTTTGGGGCTCCTAGGCTGAGTTTAAGACTGTCCAGATCCCTGGAATGTGTATTTAAGACCCAACAGGCGTCCGTGCCTAGATTTAGGACAACCGGGGCAAGAATCCAGTGCAGACAGGCCCTGGATGTGAACCAGGACTTTCTGGTCCCCCCCCCCGGTAGGAATCCGTTTGTCATCTAGAGCTCAGCCTGGAGCCACGCCCCTAGGCTGCGGGTGCACGTGTTTTCTAAACTCCGCGCGGAGGCGTGTGGGGGGAGCGGTTTGGGTGTCTCCAAGACAGCGGACGCCCTCTCTGGGCCGTTCTAGCCCCCGGGTCTCGTTGGCCGTTGTCTCTCTGGCCTGGGGCCCCTCTCTATGGTCATGGCCTCCGGAAAGGGGCGGGCCTTGGCTAAGAGGCTGAGGAGCTCGGAGCTAGACAGGTTGGAAGAGGGCCTTGGGGCGGGCCTGGGCTGGCAGATGGGGAGGGGCCTAGGCTCTAGGTGGGCCAGAGGGAGGTCCGGAGGACGACGATTGGGCCAAAGCCTGAGGGCGGGGCTAGTGGCCAGGGGTGGAACGTGGGCCTGGGATTGGGGGCGGGCCAGGCCCGGGACTAGGGGGAGGGGCGTGCGTTTGTGGGCGGGACCAGCGGGCAGGCTGGGGGCGGGGCCCAGTGAGTGGCGGAGTAGGGCTAGAAGCAGGACTTGGAGGAAAGCCCAGGACCTGTGGGTACTGGGGTGGATCCTGTAACCGAGGACAGCGTTAGGTCAAGGCAATGGGGGAAAGCTGGTCAAGTGACTGGGAAGGGCCTCTGTCTGTGGTAGGGACGAGGTGGAGCCCATGCTTGGGGCCAAGTCGTGAGAGTGGAGCTTGGGTTCAGAGTCCAGCCGCTAGGTCAAACATGCGGTAGGGCTTGACAGTGACTGGCGGAGTCCTAGAGCTGCGTCTGAGGGCGTGGCCTGTACTAATAATTGGCAAAGAAGCCTGAGCCGGGCTAGGAACACAAAGGGAGGCCTGTGTCCCGCGTGGGACGGGGCGGAGCCCTGATCCGGGGGCGGAGTCTGTCCGGGACCGGGCCAATTCAGGCATGAGGGCGGGGCCTGGCTCGAAGGGGGTGGCCTGGGCTCTCCGAGGAGGCGGAACCGGGGCCTGGGGGCGGAGCCCGGCTGGCCGGGGGCGGGGCCCCAGCGGTCCGCGGCCTCAGCGCTCTCCGCCTCCCCAGGATGCAGGCTCCCGGGGCAGGCTCGGCCTCGGTGGTCTCGCTCGTGCTGTTGTGGCTGCTGGGGCTGCCGTGGACCTGGAGCGCAGCGGCGGCGCTCGGCGTGTACGTGGGCGGCGGCGGCTGGCGTTTCCTGCGCATCGTCTGCAAGACCGCAAGGCGGGACCTCTTGTGAGTGCAGTTGGGGCCTGGGCCCCAGCCGGCTGCGCATCTTGCGGGTGATCAGAGGGAGGGTGTTGCAGGGGCGGAGTCGGGGGCCCTGAGGGCTTGGGCAGAGGGCCTTTGGAGACTGGAGGCAATGCTTAGATGAGGGCGGGGCTAGAGGCGGGGCCGGGGCCTGAAAGAGTGACGGGTTGGGGGGGTCTCTTGAGGGGAACTGCAGGGGATAACTTGAGGGTCTCTGGAGGGAGATGAGTAAGTTTCAAGATTCTAGAGGCTGTTTGGGAGACCTCAGGGGGCTGGAAGGTAACTTGGGGATCTTTGGGCAGCTGGTAGGGGTTCCAGAGAGCTGGGGCTGATTGGGAGGCCGTGGGTATTTGGGGTCTTTGTGGGGACTTGGTGACGGTTAGAGGCCTCTAGAGGCTCTTCAGGGATTCTGGTAGGTCCCTAAGGGCCCACAGTGGCGACCCAGTGGTCTTTGGGGGCTGCAAAGACACTTTGGGGTTTTTTAGGGCTTTCTCGGGGGGGGGTGAGGGATGAAGGGGCTTCTTGAGGCATCTGTAAGAGACTTTTAGGGTTCCTGAAGGGTGTGTATCTCCTGGGGGCCATTTACCGGTTTCTCTGTGGCCCGGGGCGCTCTTTGAGAGTTTGGGATCTGTGCAGGATTTGAGGGGTTCAGGGTCTGTGGAGAGGTTTTTGTGTATTCCAAGACTTGTTTGGGGATCTCTAGAGACCGTGATCTCTCACGAGGGGATTTTGGTGTCGTATATATACAGGTATCCTTGGAAGAAGGTCTCTGGGGTGTCTCCGAGGGGCTTGCTTGAAGAAGCTGTTGGGGGTCCTCCTGGGGTGAAATAGGGGTTGCTGGGGATTCCCATCAGAGCAAATCTTAGTAACAGCCCCCACATAGGAATGCCTGAGCACCTGCTGTGGATCGGCCAAGCTGATCCTCTCAGGGGAGGTGGGGGAACTAACAGGCTCTGTGAGCGGCAGGATGGTGTGGAGCTGGGGAAAGGTCCACTGCCAATTGGTTCTGAACCTTCTAGATTCGTCCTTTTCTCTCCATGCCCTGGCCCCTGCCTCTGGTCTTTCTGACATGCAGATTTGACCATGCCGTCTGTTCACACACCCTCCACAACCCCCATCCTCTGCAGGAGAAAGATTCAACCTCCAGCTGGACACTAGGTTCTGTGACCTATGCCAGGATTTGCCCACTAGCCACTCCCCACCTCCATAGGTTCAACTGACCCTCACATCAACTTGCCTTGTCAGGCTCAGGATGTTCCCTCTGCCTGGAACGCACTGAACCCTTTTGCCTGGTGATGCCTTATGATGTTGCCTCCTTCAGGGGACCCTTTGCTGAATTTTCCTACTCAACACTCACTCTCCCATGGTTCCTTGTTGCCCTTAGAATCTAGACCATGCGAGGTTTCTGACCATGTCCCCAACCTCTTCTCCTTTCTTTTCTTAAAAAAATTTTTTTTAGGGGCGCCTGGGTGGCTCAGTTGGTTAAGCGACTGCCTTCGGCTCAGGTCATGATCCTGGAGTCCCGGGATGGAGTCCCGCATCGGGCTCCCTGCTCGGCGGGGAGTCTGCTTCTCCCTCTGACCCTCCTCCCTCTCATGCTCTCTGTCTCTCATTCTCTCTGTCTCAAATAAATAAATAAAACCTTTAAAAAAATTTTTTTAAAGGTTTTATTTATTTATTTGACAGAGAGAGAGTGTGAGAGAGCACAAGCAGGGGGAGCGGCAGAGGGAGAGGGAGAAGCAGGCTCCTCAACTGAGCAGGGAGCCCCAATGTAGGGCTTGATCCCAGGACCCTGGGATCATGACCTGAGCCAAAGGCAGACACTTAGCCGACTGACCCACCCAGGCCTCTTCCCCCCTTCTTTGTTTTGTCACTCTTCCAGCTACACTGGCCTTCTTGCTGTTCCTCAACATGCTCAACCCTGGGGCCTTTGTACTTGCTGCTCCCTCTGCCTGGATCGCTCTTTCTCTTCTTTTGCCTGGATCACTCTTGCTCTTCCTTTTCATCGTGCCGTGGCTTGAGTGTCACCCCAGAGAGCCCTCTCCTGACACTGCATCCCTGTATGCCCTCCCACCTTGCTGCTCTTTGGCAGAATGGCCAACATTTACAGAGTGCTCCCTCCATGCCAGGCATGCTAAACATGACTTCTTTAAGCCCTCCCAGCAACCCTGTGATGTGGCTGCTCTCTTGTCCCCATCTAACAGATGAGCAAACTGAGGCACAGCGTAGTTTGGTCACTTGCCCAAAGTCACATAGGAGGCAAGTAGTGGGGACAGGATTTGAACCGAGGCGGTGTGGCTCCAAATCTTGACTGGTTGCCACTAGCAGCATTTGTTATTTAAAATGATTTTTTTAAAAAGATTTTATTTATTTATTTGAGAGGGAGAGAGAGAGAGCACGAGTGGGGGGAGAGGCAGAGGGAGAAGCAGACTCCCCGCTGAGCAGGGAGCCCGATGCGGGGCTCGATCCCAGGACTCCGAGATCATAACCTGAGCCGAAGGCAGATGCTTCACCGACTGAGCCACCCAGGTGCCCCATCATTTGTAATTCTCTTATGTGTCTGCTCTCTCGCCTTTTAATTCTTGAGTTTCTTTCCCCCAACCAGGCTGTGGGCCCTGCGGGGGCACAATAGAAGCTGTGTGGGGTCTTCATGCCACTGTGGACCTGGCCTCCACATAGGGTGGCACATGGCAGGAAGCCTTCCCTGGCTTCCTTGGGCTTGTCCAGGCCCCAGCTCTGCCTCACTGAGCCGGAGTATCTGTGCCTGGCTGCCTACCCCGGGGATGGGGCGGGAGCTGGGACGACTCCAGCTCCCTGACACAGGGCTTCACACACGTTTCTATAGGAGGCAGCCTCAAAGATGGCCCAACCGCCTGGTCTTCACATTCTCATATGATCCCCCCTGCTTCAAGTGTGGACTGGATCTAGCAACTTGCTTCCAATGAACAGAATACAGCAAAAGTAATAGGATATTATATCCAAGATTAGTAATACAAAAGACTGTGGTTTCCATCTTGGGTACCATCTCGGATCACTCCCTCCGGGAAAAGCTGGCTGCTGTGATGGGAGGCAGCCCACGTGAGTGAACTTGGAAGTGGATTCTGTCCCAGTGAAACCTTGAGATGACCCCAGCCCCAGCCAACACATTGATTGCAGTCTCACAAGACACCCTGAGCCAGAACCACCCAGCTAAGCTACTCCTGGCTTCCTGACCCTCAGAAACTGTGAGATAATAAATGTTTCCAGCTGGTAATTTTGGAGGGAATTTGTTACACAGTGATAGCTAACTGACACAGCTTGTATAGCCCTCTCTAGGGGCCAGGCTTTGTAATGGTCTCACAGTCCTGTAAAGAAGGAATGCCTACTAACCTCACTTTACAGGCTGGTGAAGCAAGGCACAGAGAGATGAGGTCAGTTACCTAGGAATGCACAGCCAAGGAGGGTTTAGGGCACTGGAGTCCACGTTCTTAGCTACTGTGTGGTGCTGGAGGTGGTGGTGGGGCTGCATTTAGACCCGGGGATCAGAAGATATTTAAGCACCTGGCCCCACTTCACCCTGTATCCTGTATTTGTGGCACGAAATCTGATCCCGTTTATCCATGTTGGCTTTCTTTCTGCCCCGGTGCTCTGGGGTTCGGGGTGAAAACATGAGGGGGCAGAAGGAACAGAGAGTGAGAAAAGGTCTCAGGAAGGGCCCAGAGGCGGACAGTGGCTTCTTTGTCTCCGGGTGGGGGTGGCTTGGGCTGCCGCCAGGTGGGGCAGCCCAGGCATGTGGTTGGAGCTGAGCACTGGAATCCACTGCCTGCCCACGGGGATGTACTCCAGAGAAAATGGGGGTGAGGGCAGGACGGGACAGGCGGTGAGGGCTGGGCCCCATCATGAATGTTTGTGTAACCTGATCATGATTAGCTCCAGCCTCAGTGACTGTTTCCTGGAGTGTCACCTATGGATGGGGGACCTCCTTGCGGGGGCTACTTCCTGTGGCTCCCAGCCTTGCTGGTGGTCCTTTTCCCATGGCTATAAAAGTAGCATCAGCTCCTGGGGTCCTTGGGGTGCTCTGTCAGGTTTACTCACAGGAAGCTCTTAGAGAGGAGCTGGGGACCCAGTAGGCACTCAGATGCATTGTTGCCAATTGCTGTCAGCTGGTAGAGGGGGCCTTGGTGGCTGTGTAGGTTGGGTGGTTGGGGGCTGGGTGGCCAGAGCCAGCGTGTCTAGCTGTGGACCTCAGCTCTGCCCCTTGCTGGCCTGTGGAGCATTACCCCCTGGTCTCAGTTCCTCCATCTGTAAAAATAGTCCTTATGTAGTACCTCCTCCTCAAGAAGCATGCATTGAACACGTCCTGTGTGCAACATGGGCACTTGGCTTGTCACCATGGTACATGGTGAATGCTTTATTAATGCTTTGTGGCAAGCCTGAGGAAGAGCAGAGGGACCCTGCTGGGGGCCTGATTCTGGGCTGTTCTGCCCTGACTTGCTGTGTGACCTTGGACATGTGAATTCACCTCTCTGAGCACCCACCCGCCACATCCTGTCACCTGTCACATGGAAATCTTAGGACCCTACTTTGGAGGGTGGCCACAAGGTTAGCTCAGTGACTGGCACCTAGTAGGTGTCAATAAATGCCAAGGCTGCTCATCTTAGCTATTCTGTTTACTGTTGAATGGGTGAGATATCAGGATCTGATCAGGGAGGTGGATGGGTGGATATATAGACAGCTATATTTTATTTTATTTTGAACAGATTTTATGTATTTATTTATCAGAGAGAGAGGGAGGGAGAACGTGAGCAGGGGGAGGGGCAGAGGGAGAGGGAGAAGCAGGCTCCCCACTGAGCTGGGAGCCTGATGTGGGGCTTGATTCCAGGATCGTGGGATCATGACCTGAGCCGAAGGCAGATACTTAATCGACTGAGCCACACAGGTGTCCCGATGCTGTCTTTTAATATTTTTTCACTTTTTTTGTGTAATAGTCAATCTATAACATATGGTACAAAATTCAAATGTTAGGGGCACCTGGGTGGCTCAGATGGTTAAGCATCTGCCTTCGGCTCAGGTCATGATCCCAGGGTCCTGGGATCGAGCCCCGCATCGGGCTCCCTGCTCAGCGGGGAGTCTGCTTCTCCTTCTCCCTCTGCCTCTCTCCCTGCTCATGCTCTCTCTCTCTCTGTATCTCTGTGTCTCAGATGAATAAATAAAATCTTAAAAAAAAAAAATTCAAATGTTAGAGAGAGGTTTACAGTGAATGTTGTCCTCTCTGCTGCTCCCAGCCCTGCAGTTTCCTTCCTCTGAGGCATCTTCTGTCTCTTTCCCAAGATACAGTTACAGGAATATGCACAGACCTTCCTGTTCTCCGTGCCTACAGATGGCCGCACATTCTCCATCATATTTCTCACCTGGTGCCTTCTTTCCATTTTTCTTGTCATTTTTACTTTTATTAAAGTCATGCAAGCTTCAAGATGAAAGACGCTAAGGCTTCTACCTCAAGCGGCAGCTGTGTCCCCTACCTTTCACCCACACCCACATTTTTCCTTCCCTACCTGGAATGACTCTTACCTCTTGTATGAATCTTTTGGGCTTTTTTTTTTTTTTAAAGATTTTATTTATTTATTCATGAGAGATAGAGAGAGAGAGAGAGGCAGAGGCAGAGGGAGAAGCAGGCTCCCCGCGGAGCAGGGAGCCCGATGCGGGACTCGATCCCAGGACCCTGGGATCATGACCTGAGCTGAAGGCAGACGCTTAACCGACTGAGCCACCCAGGCGTCCCAATCTTTTAGGCTTTAACTCCATATCTCTAAATGGCTTATGTGACAATATCTGCATTTTTTCAGTTGGAGATTTGATCTGTCATCTACCTCCATGGAATAGGAGGATGTGACATCCCTTTATCCCCTTTGTCCTCACTCTCTTCCTGTCTCTCTATATGCATGTACACCTGTTTCCTGGGTCCCTGGTGGTTTTCTTCTTTGGTTTACTCCTTTGATCTGTTGCAACACATCCTTATTAGTTTTTGGAGAAATATGGATGAGAAATTAATTTTTTGAGAAACTTCATGTATGAAAACATTTTAATTTCCAACCCTCACACTTGACTGATGGTCTGGGTATAGACTTCTAGGTTGGAAATTATTTTCCTTCGAAAATGAAGGCATTTCTTCTCACATGATTATTGTTCAGAAGCCTGAAACCCTTCCAATTCCTGATTTGTTGTTTTTTTTTTTTTTTCTTTCTGAAAGCTTGTGGGATCTTTTCAAGATGGTGGGCTATTTCCATTCATTGTATGATCTGTTGGTTGGTTTCAGGTCAATGAATTTTTCTTGAATGATATTGATGATTTACTTAACCTTTATTTCCTTTGTTCTTCTTGGAACTCCTGTTATGCAGTACCTGGAACAGCATTTGGCTTGGTAACTATTTATTGAAAATGTAATTTGGACCTTCTGGGCTGGTTCTCTAATTTCTTTTTTATTCCTCTTTTATTTTCCATCTCTATCTTTTTATCCTACTTTCTGTGGTAGTTCTTCAAACATACCTTCTAACCTTTCTATTCATGTTTGACTTATGTCCTCACATTTGAAATTTTTTATTGTGATCATTATTGTTTAAAGTAAATAGATTCTATTTTTAATTTTTTATAGACTTCATTTTTTAAAGATTTTGTGTATTTGACAGAGAGAGCGCGCAGAAGCAGGGGGAACAGCAGGCAGAGGGAAAGGAAGAAGCAGGCTCCCCACGGAGCAGGGAGTCCAATGTGGGGCTCAATCCCAGGACCCCCAGGATCATGACCCAAGCTGAAGGCAGACGCTTAACCGACGGAGCCACCCAGGTGCCCCAAGACTTCATTTTTATTTATTTATTTGACAGAGAAACAAAGACAGCGAGAGAGGGAACACAAGCAGGGGGAGTGGGAGAGGGAGAAGCAGGCTTCCCGCTGAGCAGGGAGCCCAATGTGGGGCTCGATCCCAGGTCCCTGGGATCATGACCTGAGCCGAAGGCAGACACCTAATGACTGAGCCACCCAGGTGCCCAAGACTTCATTTTTTTAAAAAAGATTTATTTATTTGAGAGAGAGAGTGTGTGCGTGCAAGTTGGGGGAGGGGCAGAGGGCGAGAATCTCAACAGACTCCCCGATCCCATGGCCCCAAGATCATGACCTGAGCTGAAATCAAGAGTTGGATGCTCAGAAACAGCCACCCAGGTGCCCAAGACTTCTTCTTCTTTTTTTTTAATTATCAGTTTTAGGTTTACAGAAAAATTGATCAGAGAGTACAGAGTTCCCATATATCCCCTTACCCTCTCCCACAGTTTCCCCTATTATTAAGATCTTTTACTAGTGTAGGATACTTGCTACAATTGATGAACCAATATTGATACATTTTTATTAACTAAAACTCATATTTTTTTTCTTTTCTTTCTTTTTAAGTAGGCTCCACCCCCAATGTGGAGCCCAACGTGGGGCCTGAACTCATTACCCTGAGATCAAGACCTGAACTCTGATCAGGAGTCGGTCGCTTAACCAACTGAGTCACTCAGGCGCACCGTGAAACTCATATTTTTCATTAGGGTTTATTCTGTGTGTTGTACATTCTTTGGTGCCCTCACATTTTAATTTTCCAGGAATTTTTTTTCATTCCCTGAAAACTTTTTCTAATAGTATCTCATTCTTGTTTTGTGGATGCAATATGTTTTCTTACATCTCCAAGGATATTATTGATATTATTAGTTTTGTTTTCTCTTTGCACAATCTTTTTCCTCAAAAATTTTCTTCTTGGTTTATTTTAGTTTCCATCATCTCTAGTAGAGGAAATCCCCAGGAGTCTGAATCCTTGGTTGTAAATCCATTTAGAAGTTTTCAGCATGGGTATATATGTGGTGAGTAGGGAGGTCTTTTCTTTTCTTTTTTTTTTAAGATTTTTTTTTTTTAATTTATTTAACAGAGATAGAGAGAGAGCACAAGTAGGCAGAGCGGCAGACAGAGGGAGAGGGAGAAGCAGGCTCTCCGCCGAGTAGGGAGCCCGATGCGGGGCTCGATTCCAGGACCCTGGGATCATGACCTGAGCCGAAGATGGCCGCTTAACCGACTGAGCCACCCAGGCGCCCCGAGGGGGGTCTCTTCAACTGTGAGTTTCTTGACAGGGTTGCCTGGCCAAGTGGTGCTTTGGGGAAACTTTAGTCTCAGTGTGTTTGGGTCTTTCCTCTGGGCCTGGTCAGATTCCTCACAGGAAGCTCTTCTGGTCTCCTGCCTAGAGGGTACAGGCCTTATCAGCAGGATCCCAGGAATGCAGAGGGGACAAGTGTTAGGGGCTCAGCATCTGGCAGATAAACATTCATTTTACACCCATTTGCAGGGAGGTGCCCCATCTGGAAACCTTCCTGTGGATGGACCTCCAATCTTCTCTGGTGTGCAAGGTGATCACTTAAAAAAATGTATCGAGGGGCGCCTAGGTGGCTCAGTTGGTTAAGCGTCCAGCTCTTGGTTTCAGCTCAGGTCATGGTCTCAGGGTCGTGAGATCAAGCCCCCGTGGGGCACTGCGCTCAGCGTGGTCTGCTTATCCCTCTCCCTCTGCTGCTCCCCCTGCTCTCTTTCTAAAATAAATAAATACAATTGTTAAAAAAAAAAAAAAGAGGGGCACCTGGGTGGCTCAGTCAGTTAAGCATCCACCTTCGGCTCAGGTCATGATCCCAGGGTCCTGGGTTCCAGCCTCGCATCGGGCTCCCTGCTCAGTGGGAAGTCTGCTTCTCCCTCCCCCTGCTCTTGTGCTCTCTCTTGCTCTCTCTTTCCCTCTCAAATAAATAAATAAAACCTAAAAAAAATGTGTTGAAATATAATTTACATGTAATATTATGTTAGTTTCAGGTGTGCAATGTAATGATTTGATATTGTACATATTGTGAAAGGATCACCACAATAAGTCTAGTTAACATCCATTACCACACATAGTTACATGCTTTTTTTCTTGGGATGGGAAATTTTAAGATCTATTTTCTTTTGGTGCACCTGGGTCGCTCAGTCGTTAAGCGTCTGCCTTGGGCTCAGGTCATGATCCCAGGGTCCTGGGATTGAGCCCCGCATCGGGCTCCCTGCTCAGCGGGAATTTGCTTCTCCCTCTCCCACTCCCCCTGCTTGTGTTCCCTCTCTCTCTGTCTCTGTCAAATAAATAAATAAAATCTTTTTTTTTTTAAGATCTATTTTCTTTCTTAGCAACTTTCAAATATGGAATACAGTATAGACAATCCCTGGCCTTACAATTTTTCCACTCTACGGTGATGCAGAAGTGATATGCATTCAGTAGGAACTGTACTTTGGATTTTGAATTTGGATCTTTCCCCAGAGTACCGACAGGGGGTATGAGACTCTCTGTGATGCTGGGCAGAAGCCGCATAGCCACAGTTCCCAGGCAGCCCTATGATCATGGACGTGAATGACCCACACAAGCATTCTATTTTTCACTTTAGTACAGTATTTAATAAATTATGTGAGATATTCAACACTTAATTAAATAAGCTTCGTGTTGGGCGCCTGGGTGGCTCAGATGGTTAAGCGTCTGCCTTCGGCTCAGGTCATGATCCCAGGGTCCTGGAATCGAGTCCCACATTGGGCTCCCTGCTCCGCGGGAAGCCTGCTTCTCCCTCTGCCTCTCTCTCTCTCTCTCTGTCTCTCATGAATAAATAAATAAAATCTTTTTTTAAAATAAATAAATAAATAAGCTTTGTGTTAGGTTATTTTGCCCACTGTGGGCTGATATAAGTGTTTTGAGCACATTTAAGGTAGGCCAGGCTAAGCTGTAATGTTTGTTCGGTTAGATGTATTAAATGCATTTTCAACTTAGGGTATTTTCGACTTACGATGGATTTATTGGGATGTAACACCACTGTAAGTCGAGGAAGATCTGTATTTTTTTTTTTTTAAGATTTTTTATTTATTTATTTGACAGAGAGAGACAGCGAGAGAGGGAACACAAGCAGGGGCAGTGGGAGAGGGAGAAGCAGGCTTCCCACTGAGCAGGGAGCCCGATGCGGGGCTCGATCCCAGGATCCCGGGATCATCACCTGAGCCTAAGGCAGACGCTTAACGACTGAGCCACTCAGGTGCCCTGAGGAAGATCCGTATTATCAACTGTTGTCACCATGTTGTACGTCACATCCCCATGACTTACTGATGTTATATAGGAGGTTGCCCCCTAGACACATTTCTACCTATTCCTCACTTGAGCCCAGGATTCAGCTTTCTTCCCCCTCCAGGGAACCCCACCTGTTGTCACTGCTCCCCAGCTTCCAAAAGTGGGGTAATTTGGTCTCCATTCCCATTTTCCTAGTCTTTGTGTTCACATTAAAAAAAAAAAAATCCCTTTACTGGCTATTTTGGGAAGGGGGGTAGGGGGGAGAATAGGGAAGCACAATGATCAGTCAGTGTCTGGGTTTTTGATCTGCCATCTTTGTGTGAAATCACCCGTGACTTTTCTCACCTGTGGCTCCTTCCTCATCCATCTGTGTTGGGGCCCCATTCTCAAAAAGGCTACACAGCCTTCCATTGTAAAGACCGGCCATTGCTCATCAGACCCCTCCCCTACGGCAGGACATCGGGTTCTTCCCCATCTTCTGCTCATTGGAAGCTACAAATGAATAACACTATCATTTCCCCCATGTGACTTTAATGTGCCAAGACCGATCTTCTAATTAGTGGAATGATCCAGAGCCATGGAGAGAGTCCCATCACTGTGCAGTCTCCTCCCACTCTCTGCTTTGTTCACTCCTCTCTAGCCCACTGACCTTGGCTCTCTTTTAAATGTGTCAATCTCCTTCCTGCCTCCAGGCCTTTGCACTCATGGTACTGTACACCTAGAATGCTTACCCCTCCGAGCTTGCACTTATCTATGAGTGCAAGGAGTGTGAATCCCAATTCGGAATGGCATTGGCAGTAAGGAATATTTACAGCCACATGTAATGTGGAGTTCTGACATGAGATGGCTTCAGGTTGGTCAGTTCATGGTGCAGCATGTTGTCATTGACCCAGGTTCCTTCTGTCTTTGTGCTCTGCCATCCTTGCTGCAAAGGTTTAGCGTCTCCAGCTGGGTACCCTCATGGTCTCATGGTGGCTGCTGTGGTTCCAGCCATTACATGTCAGTGACAGCTTCTCTGGGTAGAAGAAAGGGAACATGGGACTGCCATGTCCCATGTTGCAGGGATTGTGTGAAAGTGGCTGATGTGTTGCAGGGAGGTGTATGAGCTGGGAGTTCAAGGAGCCAAGGGGGTCAGCAGCCAGATTTCCAGGGATTTGAACACTGAGCAGAGGAGTGTCGTGTGACCAGGGAAGGGTTCTGAGCAGGAGAGCAGCACAGCTAGACTGGTCTGCACCAAGGAGGAGGAAGGTGGCTCAGCAGGGGGGGTTTGGGGCAACCAGGCAGAAAGTGCACTTGTCGCTGGACGGTGGGAATGGAGACATGGGGTGCTGGAGTGAGAACGGTAAGCAAGACAGACAAAGGTCAAAGATGAAGCATGGTGTACAGGCATATCTCGTTTTATTGTGCTTCGCAGATACTCTGGGTTTTACTGTTTTGCTTTGTTTTTTGGTTTTGGTTTATTTACTTATTTTTATTTTATTTTTTTTACAAATTAAAGGTTTGTGGCAACCCTGTGTTGCCACATCTCTTGGCACCATTTTTTCTCACAGCATTTGCTCATGTTTTGTCTCCGTGTCACATTTTGGTAATTCTTGCAATATTTCACAGTCTTTCATTATCATTATATTGGTTAACGGTGATCTGTGATCAGTGATTAGGACTCACCAAAGCCTCAGATGATGGTCAGCATGCTTTAGCTAAAGAAAGGAGCTAAATAAAGTGGTTTTTTTTGGAGGGGTGTGTTAAGATACGCATATTGGTTTTTTTTTTTTTAGATGTAAGGCTATTGTGCACTTAATAAATTAGAATATAGTGTAATGTAACTCTTATATGCCCTAGGAAACAAATTCATTTGATTTGCTTTGTGGTGTCTTTTGCTGTATTGTGGTGGTCTGGAACCAAACCCACAGTATTTCCGACGTATGTCCGTATTCGCGTCCCGTGGCTGTTCTAGCAAAAGTAGCACGGACTGGGTGACTAAAGACAACAGAAATGAACTCTGTTATGGCTATAGAGGCCAGAAGTCTGAAATCGGGGTGTGGGCAGGGCTGGAGCTTTCTGGAGGCTCTGAGGGAGAATCTCCCATGCCTCTCTCCTGGCTTCCAGTGGCTGCTGGCACCGTGGCAGATCCTCGGTTTGAGGTTAGGTCCGCTCCAATCTCTGCCTCTGTTTTCACGTGGTCTTCTTCTCTACCTCTGTGTCTCCTCTTCTGTCTCTTATAAGGACATCTGTCATTGGCTTTAGGGCCCACCCTAATCCAAGATGATCTCTTCAAGGTCCTCGACTTAATTAGATCTACAAAGACCCTTTTCCCACACATGGTCACTTTCACAAGTTCTGGAGGCCAGGACTTGGACATATCTTTTGGGGACCACCATTCACCCCACTGTGAGGGAGTGGGGCCTGGGCCAGGGCAGAGCCAGGAGACCAGGAAGAGCTGACTACAGCGCTGGTCCCGTCGTGTGATGGTGGGGGCCGGGCTGGGCTGCTGAGATGGCTAGATTTTGGCTAGTCTGCATTGGAGAAAGTCATTTGTTCTATCCGTCCCCAAGGACCTCCTGGGTGCCACACCCCATCTGGGCTTGGGTGAATGCCATGTTCAGCGTGACATGCTGTGAATGTGTCAGGTACTGTTCCTGTCCGGTGGAGCCCACAGTCTAGCGAGGGAGAAGAATAATCGAGAAGGAAATGAGGACACAATAAAACATCAGAAATTGACAAGAAGGCTCGAACATGTTGGGTTGAGGCGGGGATCGCTGGTGGCGACTTCAGCCAGGGTGATTAGGGCAGGGCCTCCAGTGCAAGTAGGCAGATGAGAGGAGCCAACCTTGCAAAGACCTGGGGAAAGGAAGAGGGAAGAGCAGGTGCAAAGCTCAGAGGCAGGATCCCGCTGGGCAGAGTAACAACGGACCCCTCTTATTCAACCCTTTTTCTTGTCTGGGCACTTAACACACTTGACAGGTATTAGGCTGAGAATTGCGTTGTTTGGGTGGCTGCTCTGGACCCTGCTTCCTGTTTGTAAATAGGGCAGTGGCGGGACCTACACTTTGTTGAGCTGGAGATCACCTCAGAAGTCGTTAGGTTCAGTCTTCAGACATTCCAAGTAAGGAAACTGAGGCCTATAGAGAGGGCAGGATCTGCCCAGGCCCCACAGCTTTAGGCAGTCGAGGAGGCTTTGAATTAAGACCATGAACTCTAGGGCACTTTTTCCTTCTGGGCCATGCTGGGACTCAGAGCTCCTGGACAGATGCTTGAGAAATCAGTCCTGCCTCCTCCTTGGACCCTTACCCCTGGGGGCTTCCTGGGCTGACCCCTGCTCTTATAACTTGCTTGCTCCTCTCTCTTCCTCGCAGGGTAGATAACGAGTGAAGTTGCTGGGTAGATAAAGTGCTAATTCCCTTCTGATTTCTTACTGACAGTGCTTCCTTCCGTGGGCAGAGGACAGCAACAGAGTTGATTGAGAATATAGGACATGCTGGGCCCCGTCTTCAGAGATCTACCTCTGCCTCTTTTCTCCCCACCATGCCCTGGGAGGTGTGGAATCTTATGGTCCCCATCTACCGGGAGGCCCAGAGAGGGAGGCACCTGCCCGTGGCCACTGTATGAGTGTCGCTGGGCTACCATAACAAATGATCACAAACCCGGTGGCTTAAACCCACAGGAATTTGTCTTCTCCAGAGTTCCAGCGACCAGAAGCCTGCAATTGAGGTGCTGGCAGGACATGCTCCCTTGGAAGGCTCTAGGGGGAATTCTCTCTTGCCTCTTCCAGCTTCTGAGGGCTCCAGGTTTCACGAGGCTTGTGGCCACGCCACTCCAGTCTCCTCCCTTGTGTTTCTGTGTTCTCTCTCCTTAAAAAGACTGTCATTGGATTTAGGTCCCACCTGGGGAATCAGGATGATCTCATCTCCTACGTACCTTAATTACATCTATAAAGACAGGAAGCCTGATGAGAGGTCTGGGGGAGAATATTCCAGCAGTGGCAACCGCATGGGCAAAGGCCCTGGGGCAGGAACGTTTGCTGTGCTGAAAACCAGGGAAGGAGGCGAGAGTGAGCTAGAGGAATAGAGGGTGATGAAGTGGGCAGACAGATGGGACTGGGGCAGGTAGGGCTTCACAGGCCCTTTGGAAGGTTAAAAGATTTTTGTGGGGGGAGGGCGCCTGGGTGGCTCAGTTGGTTAAGCATCTGACTCCTGTTTTCGGCTCAGGTCACGATCTCGGGGTCGTGCCCCGCATCGGGCTCCATGCTCAGCATGGAGCCTGCTTAAGATTCTCTTTCTCCCTCTCCCTCTGCCTCTTGCCCCTCTCTTAAAAACTAAAAACTAAAAATAAATAAAAGATTTTATTATGGAAGATTTCGTGCCTACCGAAGTGGAGAGAATAACGTAATGAGCCCATATGCCCATCCCCCAGCATCCATGACCTTCACTTGCTCTTCCTCTGCTGTTTGAGTCCCACTGGCACGTCCTTTCACCTGTTAGTTTTCTAGAGTCTGTCTCTGGAAGGCAAGGACTTCCCCTTTTTAACCTTGCTGCAAGACAGTCTTCCTGAGTTTTCTTGTTCATTTTTATTGTAGTAAAGCGTGTATAAAATTTACCTTAGTGACATTGAGCACACTTCACTGTTACATAACCACCACCTCTGTCTGGTTCCAGAACATTTCCATCACCCTAAAAGGAAACCCTGTTCCCATTAGCAGTCATTTCCCCTCCCCCTAGCCCCTGGCAACCACCAACTGGCTCTGTTTTCATGGGCTGTTTTTGAGGTATCACTTACATATAATAAAATACACCCATGGTAAGTGTACGTTTGGGGTTTTGACAAAGGTCCACATCCAGGTAACCACCACCATCAAGATACAGAACATTCCCATCTCCCCACAAGACTCCTCCTGCCCCTTTGCCATCAGTATTCCAGCCCCCCAGCCCCAGCCCTGGCCCCCTGCTCCCACTGATCTGCTTCTCCCACCTGATCAGTTTCGCCTGTGCAAAGCAGGTGCTCGCCGCCGTCTGGGGCGTGAAGGAATCTGTGCCTCTGTGCTGGTCGCCAGGAGGGGCGGGATGCTGGGCTCCGGGTTTAGGGGCTTGAATGTAGTCATTCAGCCTCTGTTTGCTGAGCACCTTATGTGCCAGGCTCCTGGTCAGATGCTTCCCCTGGTCACTGCCAACAGAGGCTTTGATGAGCAGAGCTCTGGGATTGGAGGCCGTCGGTCACCCTGAGAGTAACAGGGCAGGCACCCAGAGGGAACGGTGGGCAGCAACCTGCCCAAGACCCTTTGTTTATGCTCCTCACAGCTGTCCCCATGCCTGCCCCTCTTCACGGCGGCCTTGCCCTGAGACCTTGCCCCTCCTCTCACCAAAGATCTGGCCAGCCACAGAGATGTGACTGCTTTTTTGGGGCTGCGGGGTTCAGGCCTGGCCTGGGAGCTCCAGATGCCTCTCTCTCTTCCTCCAACACTGTCCTTTGGGATTATTTGTGGCAGGCTCACTGCGCTCCAGGAGAGTGGGGCCTCAGTCTATCTCCACTGCTGTCTCTCCAGGGCCTAGAACAAAAATAGACATAAGTCCCTGTCATCCAGAACAGGGAGAGATAGCCCAGGGGCAAGATGGTAGATCAGTACCCTGCATATGGTATTTGACAGTATAAATGCTGTGTTGAAAAAAAAAAGAACAACAAAACAAAGCAGGGACCAGAAAGGGGTGGTGGTGGTACAGTAACAGATGGGTGTCCAGGAATGGCCACCTGAGAGGGTGGCATTTGAGCCAAGACCTGATGGAAGTGGGGGGAGGAGCCATGTGGATGTTGGCAGAAGAGTGGTCCAGGCAGAGGGCATGGCCTGTGCAAAGGCCCTGAGGTAGGAGCGTGCCAGGTGTGCTCAAGGAACAGCAAGGAAGCCCTGTGGCTGGAGTGAGTGAGCAAGGGGGAGGTGGCAGGGGGAGCAGGATGGAAAGGGAGGTGGAGTGGGAGAAAGTTGGAGGGGGAGAAGGGTTATGTCTGGGTCACCACTGGGTCTTGCCCATCATGGGCCTGGCATATGGTAGGTGCTCATTATTTGGGAGAGGAGTGGGAGAGTCTGTCTCTGTGCTGGCTGCTACCTCTAGGGATGGAGGGCACACTGAGGTCCAGGTTCGGGGACACGAGCACAGTCCGGCCTGTTTACGGGGCACCTGGTACGTGCCAGGCTCCTTGGCCAATGCAGATGTGACTCCCCCTGGGTGCTCACAATCTGGGGGTGGGGGGAATACACTCATTACCGAGTGGCTTTGCACAGGGGCTTTGATGGAGTATAGGGGGTAGGGAGAGCTCCCAAGGTGGTCAAGAGAGCATTTTCTGAGCACAGCCAGTGCCTGCCCCAGTCTGGCCCCATTTGGGGGACTCCATGCCTTGATGGAGGAGCAGTGGGCACGTGCAGGGGCTGAGCCCTGGAAGTCTTCCTGGAGGAGATGATGAGGACGCCAGTTTGGGGTGGGTGGAGCATGAGGGATCCAGGCTGAAGGTGGTGGTGGGGTCCATGGGAGGCTCTGGATGTCCCAGGGGAGAGAAAGAAGGATAGGACTGGGGCCCCGGCTCCCTCAGGGTCACTGAGCTAGCTGGGGTGGAGAAGGACAGAGTAACTCTGATTTTCATGGCATGGCATGGCCAGCTTTGACAATCTGCGTACTTCTGGGTTGGCTGGTAAATAGCCCTTTCTATGCTCTTAGTGCCCCAAGAGACCCGGCAACCAAAAGGTCCTTATTGAACCTTTGCCATCCTTGGGGGCGCAGGGACCTTTCCCTCTGCTTTCTCCAGTCGGAGATGCTGAGGCTTGGAGAGGTCTCCTGGAGGCCAGGCAGGGCACCTAGTGATGCCATCCCCTCCACCCCCCCTCCCAGCGGCCTCTTCGTGCTGATCCGTGTGCGTCTGGAGCTGCGGCGGCACCAGCGTGCTGGCCACACCATCCCGCAGATCTTCCAGGTGGTGGCGCAGCGGCAGCCGGATCGCCTGGCGCTGGTGGATGCGGGCAGTGATGTGTGCTGGACCTTCGCGCAGCTGGACGCCTACTCCAATGCTGTGGCCAACCTCTTCTGCCAGCTGGGCTTCACACCAGGTGACGTGGTGGCCATCTTCCTGGAGGGCCGGCCGGAGTTCGTGGGGCTCTGGCTGGGCCTGGCCAAAGTGGGCGTGGAAGCCGCTCTGCTCAACGTTAACCTACGGCGCGAGCCCCTGGCCTTCTGCCTGGGCACCTCGGGTGCCAAGGCCCTCATCTTTGGAGGGGAGCTGGCAGCAGGTGAGGCTGGGGCAGGTATCATCTTGAGTGGAGACCCTGGGGTTTCCAGGGCCGGGAGATGGTGTGGTGCCTCCCAGGCCTTGGGAGGGGCCCCGGCTGTCCTTGGCCGTGACGTATGTTTTGGGCTGCAGTGGTGGCCGAGGTGAGCGGACAGCTGGGGAAGAGCCTGCTCAAGTTCTGCTCTGGAGAATTGGGGCCCGAGGGCATCTTGCCGGACACCCAGCTCCTGGACCCGTTGCTGAGGGACGCCTCCACAGCCCCCCTGGCACAGCCCCCTGACAAGGGCATGGATGGTGAGGCCAGGGTGGGATGCCCTTCTTCTTTCAATGCCCACCCTGTCCCCTCATCCCACCCACCCAGTCCTCGGTCCCCAACACGCGCATCTCCTGCAGATCGACTCTTCTATATCTACACTTCGGGGACCACAGGGCTGCCCAAGGCTGCCATTGTAGTGCACAGCAGGTAAGGGGCCCATGGGCCTCACCCCAGCTTTGGGGAGTGACTCCAGGTCGCCTCTACGGCTGACCCCTTCCCTCAGATCTTGTTGGGATCTTGGGGACATTTCTATCTCAACCCAGTAAAACCCACGGCCCATCTCAGGACAGTGCTGCTCTGTGTCCCTCCTTGGTCTCTTGCTGCTCTTGCTCCTACCCCTAATGGCCCTGTTCCCCTCAGTGGACACAGGAGGATTTAAAAAATCCTAAACCAGACCTCCCCTTGCCAGACTTCCCTGTATCTGCCTTGGCCCTCGGAGTAAAATCCATGCTCGTGTTGTGCAATGCCTGCCAGTTCTCTGCTGTCCTCTTCCTCCTCTCCACCCCTTGCTCGTGCCCTTTCAGCTCCTTACACGTCCTCAGATCTGCCACGGTCCTTCTAGCCTCAGGGCCTTTGCACATGCTGTGCCCACCACCTGGACGCCCTTCCCCAGCTTCCCTCCCACCCCCCCCCATGGCTCCTTCTCACCAGGTCTCAGCTCATGTGTCACTTCTCCACACAGGATCCCCCAACCTCTCTGGCTGTGTCACCTTCAGCCCCTCTCCGTTTCTCAGCTCTCTGGTATTCCTCATGGCCCCTAGCACCATGGACAATTATTGGCAGCATGTTCTTCTCCCTAACCCCTGTGAGCTGGGCTGGCTCTGCCTGGGTCCCTGCTGTGTCCCTCTCCCCTCCCCCATGCTCCCCCCAGTCCCATGCCCCAGAGGATGTAAGTCCCAGCCCCTGCACTCCCCGCCCCTGCAGGTACTACCGCATTGCAGCCTTCGGCCACCACGCCTACAGCATGCAGGTGGCAGACGTGCTCTATGACTGCCTGCCCCTGTATCACTCGGCAGGTACTTCGGGCAGGTGGGGGCGGGGTGGGGGGCAGGGACTGGGGACTCCTCACCGAGCCCGCCCTCCGCAGGGAACATCATGGGCGTGGGGCAGTGTCTCATCTACGGGCTGACGGTGGTCCTCCGCAAGAAGTTCTCAGCCAGCCGCTTCTGGGATGACTGCGTCAAGTACAACTGCACGGTCAGGCCCCGCCCCTCCCGCGCCGCCCCACCGCCTTCCACCTGCTGGGCCACCCTTGTGGTGCAACCACTCTCCCGCCCGGCCTCCAGCCTTCCCCGCCCCCCCCCCCCCCCGCCATGGCCGGAAT
>NC_138369.1:10239331-10286887 GCF_054177405.1 Leptonychotes weddellii
CCCCCCCCCCCCCCCGCCATGGCCGGAATGGCCACTCTGGAGGGGGACAGGAGGGTGGCCAGCCCCAGGCTAAACCTTCCCCCATGTAAACTCAGTGGATCCGCATGACTGCGTGAGAATGGGCAAAGGCATCATAAAGACCATTTTGCAGGTGGGGAAACTGAGGCCTATACTGCAGCTGGGATTGGGCCCAGGCTGCTTGAGTTCTCTAAAGAGTCCGCCCTGTGCCGCCGGCGTCTTCCCTGCTGGTGGCTGCTGGAAATCAGGAAATGAGACCAGTGTGTCCAGTCACCCCCCTGGGCTGGTTAGGTGTGGGGCTTCCAGATGGGGTAAGCATGAGGTAGAGGTGGACAACATCCACGGTCCTGGAGGGGGAGAGGAGGAGGGGGGTGCTGGCCCCCGTCCTCTCCTCTCGTCTCCCCTCCATGGTGAGAGGAAACCAGGCTGAGGATCTCAGTGCCCTGATGGCAGTAGATACACAGGTGCTAGCATGTTCCTCCAGGAAGAAGAGGTGAGGAGAGGAGAGGAGACAATGGGCTGTGGCCAAGGACTGACACATTGGTGGGTGCCCACCTCACCTTGGACAGGTGGGGCCCAGAGAGTTTAGGTTGACTGCCCAGGTCACACAGCTGGGCAGGGTGGGCTCTGGGCTGGCATCCTAGGGACCCCTGGGGGCAACGGCTGTGATCTGCTCCACTTTTGAGGATTTTCCGTTTTGCTTGTGGGGAACCCCGGAGGAATGTTGTTAAACCAAGTCTTGAAAGGCGAAACAGTCTGTTTTATAAACTTGATTATCGAGAGTTGTGAATACAGCTATCCCCCACTCTCTGAAAGTGCCAGTTTTTTGGCTTCGCTGTGGGGAAAGACCTACATCAATACCTGATTTCACTAACCAAAAGAAATCCAAAGAGGATTTTTTCTTTTACGGGAAAAAAACCTAAAAACACATTCTGGTACTAATGTAGGTCTTTCGTAAAAGTGAAGTGTAATTCGAACTTTTAGAAAGCAGGGGATATGCTTTGCTTGACGCTGTTTCAGCTTATGAAAGCTTTCCTAGGAACGCTCTGTTTTCGGGGAGCGCGCAAAGTCTGTGTACATGAACGTGGACAGAAAGTATAGGCAATTCCCAGGCACTGTCACTGGCCCCAGGGGGCCTTCAGACCCCCCATTGTGCCCCCTCTAGCCCCACCCACATCCCTCCTTCTTCATTGTGAAGCAGTCCCCAGAAAGCAGTGTGTGTCCTTCATAGAGATGCTTCTGGAAAACCTCTGAAAGATGAGAACCATTTTGTTTTGTTTTTGAGGCAAAAGTCGTATAAAAGAAACCATTTTTAAAGTGGACAGTTCAGTGGTGTTTCGGATATTCATAGTGTTGTGTAACCACCACCTCTGTCTAGTTCCAGAATGTTTCCATCACGCCAAACCGTCTGCATTAGCAGTCAGTCACTCCCCATCCCTGTCCCCTCACCCCCAGCCCCCAAGGCAACCCCTAACGTGCTTTCTATCTTTATGGATTGGCCTGTTCTGGACATGTCTTGTAAGTGGGACTCATACACTATGTGGCACTTTGTGTCTGGTAAGGGCTATTGTTAAAACAAAAGAATTGAAAGCAGGGTCTTGAAAGGATATTTGTACACCCCTGTTCGCAGCAGCATGATTTACAATAGCTAAAACACGGAAGCCACCCAGGGGCCACCAGCAGGTGAATGGATAAGCGCAGTGTGATGTATTCATATTACGGAATGTTATTCAGCCTTAAAGAGGAAGGAATTCTGGCACATTCCACAACATGGATAAACTTCAAGGACATTGTGCTGAGGGCAATAAGCCAGTCACCAAGAGACAAACGCTGTATGATTCCCCTTATATGAGGGACTGAGAGCAGTCACAGTCATAGAGACAAGTAGGATGGCGGGCACCTGGGGCTGAGGGAGGGGGTGGGGAGTCAGCGGTTAGTGGGGACAGAGTCTCAGTTCTACAAAATAAAAAGTCTCAGTTCTACAAAATAAAAGGATGGTGGTGGCTGCATAACAGTGTGAGTGTCCTTAATACTACCGAGCTGTACCCTTAAAAGTGCTTACGATGGTAGATTTTATATTATTATATGTGAACACAACAAAAAAAGGAAAAAAAAAAAAAACCACCCGTAAGCTCAGCACCATCATCACAGCCAAAAAGTAACAGTGAACTCTCAGTGTCATCGGGAATCTGGGCAGCAGTTCCATCCCCAGTGTCTCACTGGGTCAAAATGTGGTTTTCCCCTGTTTCTATAATTTGAAAAAAATCCGTTTTTAGAGGAGACCCACACATTTTGACCAGTCGATGTGTCTCATGAGAATCCCTTCATCTGTAGGAGCCCCTTCTCTCTCTTTTTTTCTGTCTTGTATTTACTGAAGGGTTGTGTGTCCTATAGTATTTTCTGGATATTGCCGGGGTGTCTCTTAACGTGTTCCTCTGTCCCCGGTATTTCCTGTCCGTTGGGTCCATCACAGTGTTTCTCAGCATGATGCTAAGGATATCCGGGGCTGGATCATTCTGGGGGCAGGGGTTGTCCCGTGCACTATAGGATATTCAGCAGCATTCCTGACCTGAAAACACTAGATACCAGGAGCACCCCCCGCCCCAGTTGTGAGCATTAAAAATGTATCCAGATGTTGCCAAGTGTTCTGTGAGGACAGAGTTGCTTGTGGTTGAGAACCCCTGGTCTAGATACTTGATCAGCTTCAAGTTCAACTTTTTTTCGTGGGAGGCCCGCAGTGTCTGGGGTCCCTCTCTGTCCTTGACATGCCACACTCCATCGGGCACTGCTCACTGTCTCTGGACCCTTGATAGTCTGTCCTGTTTCTAAGAAGGGAATTTCTGTGTCAAGAGAAGGTATCCATTAAACACTGAGGGGCCCTTTAAGGAATAGACAGAATCCTCGAAGGATCTGGTGTCTGCCTCTCTGAACTGACCTGAGCTGTCTTCCCTTCAGCCCAGGGTCTGTCCGAGGGTACAGGCCAGAGGTAAAGATCAAGTGTTTGCTCTCAGTGCAGGGACACAGCCTCAGGGCCGTGAGGAGAAGTCATTGTCCCCTCAGCTGCCTCAATCATGGCTGACCTGCTTCTCCCCTGGCCTGAAGAGGACAGCTGAGAGCTGCTCAGGGCATGGCCGGGACTATCAGGTGATGGTTTGGAGGGCAGTACTTGGGCAGGACTTTGTGTCATTTGACAGGAGCCAAAAGCCTAACCTAAACCCTGGCTTCCTGAAGAAGGGGATTTATTACTCATGGACCTGAAGAGGCCACATGGGGACAGCTTCAGGCACAGCCTGATCCAAGAGTGCCTCTGTCTCTCTCTGTTTCTTGTCTTTCTCTTTCCTGAGTGTACAGCTTCCTTCCCAGCCCTGCTTCTCTGGGAAGGCTCCCAAGCAGCTCCAGGGGAGAAAGAGCCTCTCTCTTCCTCTCGGTTTATTAGACGTCCCAGGGCTGATTCTCACTGGTCTAATTCTGGTCAGGTGCTCATCCTTGAACCAATTAGTAGCTGGGGATGGACTGGGCTGATTGGCCAGACCGTGTCCTGTGTCCTGCCTAGAGATGAGATGGGCTGGGCCACGGACATGGCACGGACCTGAGCCTAGGGGCGAAGGGAGAGAACTCAGCACCATCACGTTCTGATCTTGCCCCACCCTGCTTGCCGCCTGGTCAGCAGCTGATGATCTTGGGCACGCTGTTTCCCTCTGTAGATCTCAGCGCCTTCATGTCCAACATGGGGGTGTTGGGAGAATTCAACAAATGAGCTCTGTGCTTGGTGGGTAGAGTATTTAGCACATTTGTTTATTCATCAGAGATTTAGCAAGTGCTGTTCAGGGAGTGTCTCTCCGTGGCAGTGATCTTTGACTCAAACCCCGAGGGCCCAGATGCATCCCGGGGAAGAATGCGCCAGGCAGAGGGCACAGCATGTGCAAAGGCCCTAAGGAGGAGCCCTGTGTGGCAGCAGCTGTTGGTGGCAAATGGAAGGAGAAGAGGCAGTGAGGACGGTGGGGCCAGAGGGAATTGGCCACTGGCAGAAATTTGGACTTCATCCTGTGTGTGAGGGGAAGCTGTGAGCGCTTTGGAGCTGTGATGATCAGCCTGGCGGTTAATCCCGAGCATGTAACTTCTTCATTCAGACTCTGGGGCCAGGCTGCCCAGATTCAAATCAGCTTCTACCACTTATCAGCTTTGGTCCAGTTATTTACTGTTGGTGGCCCTCAGTAAAATTGGGGGGGGCGTGGTGGTAATCATTTGGAAGTCAACCCAGAGATGAGGACTGGTAGGCCCCTGGGGTATTTGGGAAATGACCCTCCAGGAGTGGAGCCTTGAGACAGGGAGGGAAGGAGCCCTGCAGGGAGGCGCCAAGGAGCAAGGGACCCGGTGGGCAACTGGGGCTCCGAGAGGCAGCGCGGAGCATGCACCCCGAGCTAGGGGTCCTGGAAACAGCGTGGGGAATGGAAGGGCGGCGGAGGGGCATGGGGGACGCTGAATGCATCCTTCTGCCTCCACCCCCCAAAGTGAGGATTCAGCAAGGGGTACGCATAAACGGCCTTGGGGGGGCGGTTGTTGCATGGCCCTTAAGACCGATGTGTTCTAGCGCCCCGGTTGGAGGGAGGACTCCCCTCGGGCCCACCCCTCGCTCCCCCCCCTCCCCCCAGGTGGTCCAGTACATCGGGGAGATCTGCCGCTACCTGCTGAAGCAGCCGGTGCGCGAGGCCGAGGGGCGGCACCGCGTGCGCCTGGCCGTGGGCAACGGGCTGCGGCCGGCCATCTGGGAGGAGTTCACTGAGCGCTTCGGCGTGCGCCAGGTCGGCGAGTTCTACGGAGCCACCGAATGCAACTGCAGTATTGCCAACATGGACGGCAAGGTGGGCGGCCGAGGCGTGGCGCGGGCAGGTTGTAGGGTTTGGGGATCGCGGCCACCTCGGCCTCCCTGGCCCCCGCGTTCTCGTAGAACAGCCTGACCTGCTGGGAGGCGCCGGCCAGGCGCACAGGGCGGGGGAAGGGGGAGCTCCCAGGACTGCCAGGGCACACACAGTCCTGGGTCTGTACCTCCAGAGTTCAAGTCCTCGGCGAGGCGGTGTACCTTGGGCCAGGGCCTCAGCCTTTCTGAGCCTCAGGTCCCACCTGTGGGGGTGGCAGGGGAGAGCAGGGCTCTGGGGGATCCTGGGCGGGGGTTGGGGTGCCCATCCCCTACTACCGGGTAAGTCACTCAGACTCCTTGGGCTTTGGTTTCCTCATCCATAAATGGGGATGATAGCTCATTGGGACCATGAGCTCAGCACAACACCCCCAGGTAGCAGGCTCTCTGCAGATGCATTTATGATTAGCAATCACTGTCTCCATTCTGCCTGAGCAGAACCCTCTCTTATCAAGCCTTACCAAGCCAGGCATAGATCAGGAGCATGATTATAAAGCAAGCGCCTGGGGGCAGGGATTGCTTTGTGTCTGTCTCGGTGTTGGGGACCCAATACCTGAGAACCAGGCCCTGCCCACCCCCCCACCCCCCATGCATATCTGTTGAATAGACAGCCCCAGAAGATACCTGGCCATGCTAACAGAAATTGCTGTTCTGGGTGCCTGGGTGGCTCAGATGGTTGAGCATCTGCCTTCGGCTCAGGTCATGGTCCCGGAGTCCTGGGATCGAGTCCCGCATTGGGCTCCCCGCTCAACGGGGAGCCTGCATCTCCCTCTGCCTCTCTCTCTCTGTCTCTTACGAATAAATAAATAAAATCTTAAAAAAAAAAAGAAAGAAAGAAAGAAATTGCTGTTCTAACAAACATACCCAACAGCATAGAGACGGGCATTTCTACTCATCGGACTGAGCCAGGCAAGGTGACTTGCAGCGGGCAGCGGGCTCCAGGGTCATTCTAGGCATGTACTTCCTGCCAGTATAGAGGGTTTTATGGACCAGGAGGTGGTGACCAGTCAGTAGGTTTCCTCACATGATTGTGGAGGAGGCTGGGAAGGTGGGAGGAGGGGGCCTGAGTCCTGAGAAGGAGGCACTGCCCTTAAGACCCCCTTTTTCAGATCACCCAAGGTCACAGAGTTCAGGCAATGCAGGGGTTGCCTGAACTAATTCCAGGCCCTGGGGCAGGAGAGGCAAGGTGTCAGTTGGGAGGATGCCGTGCCCCCTGGGGCTCCTCACCAACTCACTCGCTCCATCCCAGGTCGGCTCCTGTGGCTTTAACAGCCGTATCTTACCCCATGTGTACCCCATCCGGCTGGTGAAGGTCAATGAGGACACCATGGAACTACTGCGGGATGCCCAGGGCCTCTGTATCCCATGTCAGGCCGGTGAGCCAGGCCCTGCCCAGTCCCCTGGGGAACTGGGGCCCTCACCCCCTGCCCACCCAGCGCAGCCTGAGGGTGGCCTCCTCCCCAGGGGAGCCCGGCCTCCTTGTGGGCCAGATCAACCAGCAGGACCCGCTGCGTCGCTTCGATGGCTACATCAGTGAGAGTGCCACCAGCAAGAAGATTGCCCACAGTGTCTTCCGCAAGGGCGACAGTGCCTACCTCTCAGGTGCGAAGACCCTGGGGGGCTGGCTGTGGGGATGGTGGGCCACCATCTCACCTCTCCTCCTCCTCCCCTCTGCCAGGTGATGTGCTGGTGATGGATGAGCTGGGCTACATGTACTTCCGGGACCGCAGCGGGGACACCTTCCGCTGGCGTGGGGAGAATGTCTCCACTACAGAGGTGGAGAGCGTGCTGAGCCGCCTGCTGGGCCAGACAGACGTGGCTGTGTACGGGGTGGCTGTGCCAGGCAAGCTGGGGTTGTGGGGCTGGTCCTAGGGTATGGCAGCCCCAGAGGAGCCAAACCTGCACAAGCTTGGAGGCCGGGGTGCCCTTGGGCAGTGCTCAACCTGGGTAACTGCACCCGGCAGCCTGGGTGGGAGCACTGGATCTGGAGTTACCCCTCATGAATGATAATCAACCTCGGTTTCCTTATCCAGAAAATGGGATCATGAAAGCAACTGTCTCAGGGTTGCAGGGAGTGCTGCAGGAGCTCAATAACATGGTGACTGCTTCAACAAATGTTATCTCAGATGGAGGGGACTGGAGATCAGAGGCCAGGGGCCTCTGTGTGAGGGTGTATCCAGCCCTGCAGTGGGACAAAAGGTGGGGTGTTCTCAGCAAAACCTCTGTCTTTAGGAGTGGAGGGCAAAGCAGGCATGGCGGCCATCGCAGACCCCCACGGCCAGCTGAGCCCCAATGCGCTGTACCAGGAGCTGCAGAAGGTCCTGGCGCCCTATGCCCGGCCCATCTTCCTACGCCTCCTGCCCCAGGTGGACACCACAGGTGCAGCCTCCCGCCTGTCTGTCTGTCTGTCTATCTGTCTGTTGGTTCAGCAACCATTTGCTTATTTGTCCCAGTTTAGGCCCCCCTGCCAAGTCTGATTGCAATGGTTCATGGTCAGTGGGCACTGTGGGTGCCCGTAGGGCCCTTCTCTTATTTTATTTGCACTATTATTTATTCCCATTTGTCGATCCCAGCCCCACTAGGCATTCTGCGGTGTCTGGTGCCTTTCTTCCATTGCCCGCATTTTTCTGATGACTAGGAAATTTGAGCAACTCATCTCATACCTGTGAGGTTTCCACTCCTGTAAATCACCTGTTTGTATTTTTTGCCCATCTTTGTATAGCCTTGCTCTCTTTTTCTTTTCAGTTGACGAGAGTTTCTCCTAATATTCCAGATGTTAATTCCTTAGCACTTTCGGACATCAGGAGTCTTCTCTTTGGGAGTCTGTTAACCTTGTTAATGGGGCCTTTGTTGAAAAGAAGCCCTTCATTTTGATACAAACTTACCTTTTTTTTTTTTTTAATCTTATAGTTTGTGCTTCTGAAGTTTTATTTAAAACGAGAAACCTTCCCAACTCTAACGCACACAGGTCTCCTGCCTCGGTTTTTTCCTACTCACCCTGCCCCTTAGCCTTATCTTTCACGGAGCATTTCTTTAATTGTCCACTGCAGGGAGTGCAAACTGTTTCTTAAAGGACCAGTTAGTAAATATTCTGTTTTTCGGGCCATGTAGTCTCTGTCCCAACAACTTACCTCTGCCTCTGTTGTGCAAAAGCTGCCCTAGAGGGTGTGTAAATGAGTGGGTGTTGCTTTGTGCCAATAAAAACTATTTACAAAACAGATGATGGGCTGAGTTTGGCTTTCAGCTACAGGTTGCTGACCCCTGACCTACTGTGTGGCAGACTCAGCCCTGCCTTGGTCTCGTGGGGAGTAGACACGTGCCCAGGCAGGGAATACACAGTGTATGGGGCTATGATGGGGTAGTGGTCAGGGAGGCCTCTCTGGAGGAGGGGGCATGAAGTCAGGATCTGAAGGACAAGGGAGAATCAGGCAGCAAAATGGGGAAGAATGTTTCCAGCTGAGGGGACGGCCTATGCAGAAGCCTGGAGGTGTAGGACAGGATGTGAGTTTGGGGTTCCCAGAACGCTCTCTGCTGAGTACCCCCATCCCCACCCCCACAGGCACTTTCAAGATCCAGAAGACTCGACTGCAGCACGAGGGCTTCGACCCACGCCAGACCTCAGACCGGCTCTTCTTCCTGGACCTGAAGCAGGGCCACTACCTGCCCCTGGACCAGGGTGTCTACACCCGCATCTGCTCGGGTGTCTTTGCCCTCTGACACTCCTCCTCCGCCCACTAGAGACTTCTAGGCAGGCCCTGCTGGTGAGGCAGGCCCTGCCGGTGAGGGAGGTTTGAGCCAGACAACCCTGCCTGGGGAGGAGCTGGCCCAGATGCACCAGGTGGGACCATCCTGGTGCTAAGCAACTGGACCCCAGCAGGAGCCCATGGCTCTGCTACCTTCACTCTCCTCTTTCCCCCTCTGGGCTCTCTTCTGCCTGAATTCCTGCTCCTGTGTTTGTGTGTGTGTGTGTGTGTGTGTGTGTGTGTTTTCTCCCTGCTTCTCCTCCTCGCCCCTGTTCCATCTGCTGTCGCCTCTTCCCTCTTTCTCCTCCTCTGCTCTCTCCTGGGATCTGTAGGCGCGGAGGGCCCAGTTGCCCTCGGGGCCTCTGTGGGTCGTCCCTGCTGGGTCATGGACCCAGAGTGGAGCCTCCTGGCCTCCCTCTCAGCTGTGCCTTAAGGAGCCTCAGTCCGGGCCTCCCTAGGCTGCCAGGCTCCAGCACATCCTCGCCCTGTATGAGCTCCAGGCAGAGCCTCCATCCTCCCTCCTGAGGGGAGGAACCACGGGTGGTCTGCCCTGCCCACCGGGATGTAGGGGGGCATTGTCAAGGGACCTCCAGGCCAGCCAGAGATCTCCCAGGCTGGGCCAGTTGCCATTTGCACTCAACCATCTTTGGTGGGTCTCCCACACCCTGTCTGCACTTCCTGATGCCCAGAAGCTTCCAGAATTGACTGTTACCACTTGACATTGCCCCTGCCCAGATGTCTCCTTTTAGGCGCCTCCATGGAGCTCCTGCTAGAGGGGCCTTGAAGACTGCATTGGGTGGCTGTTCGGCTCACCATTCAGACGCTCACCCTGGCAGAGACCTCCCGGGTGTCCCCATGTGGCATGGCTGCTGGTGGGACCCATAGGAGTGGCAGCCGTGGTGTCGGGAGAAGTATCCTGCCTGGGGGTGGTGTCAGAGATGGACTTTTGGGCCTTGGGGGTTCCAGCCCATTGAATAACCCTGCTGGCCTTGTTGGTGACAGTTCAGACCCAGCGTCGGTGGTGACATCCTGGACGACACAGCCGGGATGGCTCGGACATCCCCATCAGCCTCGTTGGTGGTTCATCCTAGACTCCTGTGGTTGGGACTATCCACCCAGACCATCCGTCCTACCCTCCTGCTGCAGCGGCATCCAGCGCCATGAACGCTGGGGCCAGCGCTGTTGCTCATGGGCCTTTCCAAGCACAAAGGTTTTGTTTCCTAGTTGAATTTAAGAAATAAACCTGCAGAGTGTCCAGGGCCTGAATCCCGGTTATTTACTGCCTGTCCCCATGTGGCGCAGAACCCTGTCTGAGTTTCAGACGGCAGGACGTTTTGCTGGGGAACTCATGTTCCCCAGACACCAGCAAGACACACGGCCTTTTCTTGCTGCCCCCCCAGGTGGCCTTAAGCCCAGCTGCAAGGCCTCTGGGGTCTGGGGACAGGCTGCATGCGGGTTAGTGGGTTAGCATCCTCGCTGCCTCCCGGCAGCCTCTGGGGCCTCACAAAGTCCTGCCCCAGCTTCAGTTCCGATCTGCCTGTGGGCTCTGGCAGGTGCCCCAGTGTGGCCATAGCTCTGGGTGAGAGCTGCAAACGTGGCTATTGGAGCTGGCATTCTAATCCAGGACCCCCAGCTCCGGAGTCTAGACACTTAATCGCAACTTCCGCTGTTCCACCTGCAGTATTATAATGTCTGTCTTCTCTCCAGGGGACAGAGGAGGAAAAATTTGTGATGACTGAGCATTTGCTGGGAGGGGGCAGCCCTGGGGATGGATGGGGGGGGGGGGATGGACGAGGCCCTGGTTGGCTCAAGGATGGATGAACCATTGATGGCTGGGGCTGGTCCTTGGATGCCCAGTTCACAAGGAGAGGGAGGCAGGAGAAGGATCCGCTGCCGTTGGGGATGGAGTGTCCCGCTGTGCTGATAAAGCAAGTGTATTCTGTATCACATCCCATCAGACCTCACAACCACCATGGTCCCCACTGTACAGATAAGAAAACTGAGGCATGAGGAGGGGAATGAAGTCAATGCCAGCAGCTCCTGGTGAGAAAGCGGGCCAGCAGGACCTTTCTTGTTCCAAAGCCTGTGACTCTCAGCAGGGTAAGAAGCTCCCTCTGAGCTAGCAGGAAAATAATACTGGTGACTCTCAGCAGCAGGCTCTGTGTTTGTCTTTTTAATTAATGACAGACTTTATGTATTAGAGCAATTTCAGGTTTATAAAAAAACAAGTGGAAAGTACAGACTTCCCATATACTCTCTACCCCGCACGGCCGCTTCCCTTACTATTTACGTCTTGTGTTACACTGCATTTGTAATGACTGATGAGTCTATGCCCGCGCGCTATTATTACCTGCAGTCTACAGTTTCCATTAGCATTCACTCTGTGTTGTACATTCCGTGGGTTTTGACCTGCATCCACTGTGATGGTATCATAGTTTCTCCGCCCTAAGAATCCCCTGTGCTCCATCTCTTCATCCCTCCTATCCCAACCCCTGGCAACCATGGATCTTTTATGGTCTCCACAGTTTTGCATTTTCCAGGTCATGCATTTGGAATCCTATGACATACAGCCTTTCAAACCAGCTTCTTTCACTTAGCAAGATGCCTTTAGGATCCATCCCTTTGGCTGGCTTGAGAGCTTTGTATTTTTTTTTTAAGATTTTATTTATTTATTTAAAGATTTTATTTATTTATTTGAGAGAGAGAGAATGAGAGAGAGCGAGCACATGAGGGGAGAGGGTCAGGGGGAGAAGCAGATTCCCTGCCGAGCAGGGAGCCTGATGCGGGACTCAATCCAGGGACTCCAGGATCATGACCTGAGCCGAAGGCAGTCACTTAACCAACTGAGCCACCCAGGCGCCCCTATTTATTTATTTTAAAGAGAGAGAGAGAGTCAGCATAAGCAGGAGGGGCAGAGGGAGAGGGAGAGAGAGAATCTCAAGCAGATTCCATGCTGAACGTGGAGCCCGACACAGGGCTTGATCCCAAAACCCTGAGATCATAACCTGGGCCGAAACCAAGAGTTGGATGCTTAACCAATTGCACCACCCCGGCGCTCCAAGAGCTGTTTTTTGTTTTTGTTTTTGTTTTTTTTAGAATGAGAAGTTCTGTGACTTGCCCCCAGGGACAGTTGTTAGGTCGGGAGGAAAGCCAGGATCAGAAGGCCCTCCTTTATGGAGGGGCCCTGGAAGGATGTGTACGGAGGGGATGTTTGCCCCTGTGAAGAGAAACTTGCCCCAGCCTGGCATCAGCACATGGGCCACGAGCAGCAGGGCTTGAGCGGTGTGTGAGGGACAAGGAAGGAGAAGCATGCCAGAGAGGGCATGGGGAGGACGGAGTTGAGGACACGAGAACCTTCCAAGGAGAGGTGGCTGCAGGCTGGGACCTTGCCTCCAAACTTCCAAGGGTCTCCGTCACTCTGGGGAAGAGTCCAGGCTCCCTGGCTGGCACTCCCATCCTGAAGGCTCTTCTCCTTCCACCGTGATTGGTCATTGCCAGCCTGTGTCTGGCTTCCGTGCCTTTGCTCCTGCTGTCCCTTGTCCCTGAACCGTTGTTCCCACGCCGCATGCCTGGCCAACTCCGACTGATCTGTTTTTGTTTTTTTTTTTAAGATTTTATTTATTTATTAGAGAGAGAATGAGAGACAGAGAGCATGAGAGGGAGGAGGGTCAGAGGGAGAAGCAGACTCCCTGCAGGGAGCCCGATGCGGGACTCGATCCCAGGACTCCAGGATCATGACCTGAACCGAAGGCAGTCTCTTATCCAACTGAGCCACGCAGGCGCCCCTGATCTGTTTTTAATTGAGGTGTCATTCACATGCCATAAAATCCACCCTTGTAAATTGTACAGTTTGGTGGCATTTAGTGTTTGCAAAGTTGGGCAACCGTCACCTCTGTCTGGTTCCAGAACATTTTCATTCCCCCCAAAGGAAATTTCCTACCCATTAGAAGTCTCTCCCCCAGCCCCTGGCAGCCACTAACTGGCTTTCTGTCTCTTTGGATTTGTCTGTTCTGGACATTTCATGTCAATGAAATCATACAACATGTGGTCTTTGGTGTCTGGCTTTTTTCACTCACCATCGTGTTTTTAAGATTCTTCCAGGTTCATTCCTTTTTATGGCCAAATAATATTCCACTGTATGGATGGACCATGTTTTGTTGACCATTCATCCGCTGATGGACATTAAGTATTTACACTGGCTATTGCGAGTAACGCTGCTGTGAACATTCATATACACGTCTTTGTGTGAACGTATGTTTTTATTTTTTATTTATTTTTTTAAAAGATTTTATTTATTTATTTGAGAGAGAGAATGAGACAGAGAGAGAGTATGAGATGGGGGAGGATCAGAGGGAGAAGCAGACTCCCTGCTGAGCAGGAAGCCCGATGCGGGACTCAATCCCGGGACTCCAGGATCATGACCTGAGCCGAAGGCAGTCGCTTAACCAACTGAGCCACCCAGGCGCCCTGAACGTATGTTAATTCTTTCGGGTATAAACTAAGGCGTGGAACCACCAGGTCATATGGTAACTGTTTAATATTTTGAGGAACTGCCGGACTGTTGTTCAAAGCAACCGCGCCATTTTATGGTCCCACCAGCAACAGTGTATCGGAGTTTCAATTTCCCACATCCTTGCCAGCACTCTTTTTGGGAAATATATCTATCTCAGACAAGACATGGCCAACACATGGACCTGGGTTTTCTCCCCAACCGGCTTCTCTGTCTCAGTTAGTTTAAGCTCCATGTGCATCCAATTAAGTAAGCTAGAAACTCGGGACTTAGTCCTGGTTCCTCTTTTTCTCATGCTCCATGGCCCATCCCTTAGAAAGGACCAGGAGCCCTGCCTCCAAGACAGACCCCGAACCCACTGAACCCAGCCAGCACTAGATTTCTCTAGTTAGTGCCACTAAACATGGCTCCTAGGGGCCTCCCTGCTTCCATCCCATCCCTCACAATCTCTTCACCTAGTAGCCAAAGTAATTTTTTTAAAAAAACAGACCCCAGGTCTCTCCCCTACTCAAAGCCCTCCAGAGGTTCCCCTAAGATCAGTCTTTCCAGTCTCATCTTTCCCATCTGGCCTGGGTGGTCAGTCTCCAGTCACACATGCCTGCCTTCTGCTAGTTCCCACCTTGGGGCTTTAGCCTCATCGTGCCTCTGCTGGAGATGCTCTTCCTTCAGATACACAACCAAGTCCTTTCTGCCATTCAGGCTTCCATGTAAATGTCTTCTCGTTCACTTCCCAATCTCTACAGCCCCCAGTCACCTTCTCTCCCATAGTATCTCCATTACTGTTCTGTTTTTTTTTTTTTTTTTTTCCCTTGTGTTTATGTGGCTTACCTGTTAGTTGTCTGACTTCTCCAGGGGGGTGTGAGCTAGGAGAGGGCAGGCTCATTCAGATGAAGGACAGCATTGAAGGACAGATGGAGGACAGCCCTGAAGGACAGGAGGAGCTTGGTAAATGGTTTTCTGAATGAATGAATGAAGAAACCATTATGCTCCCCAAGCCTTGGTTTCTCCAGGTGTGAAATGGGAGCATCTGAGCGAAGGCTCAGGTGTATTGTGATGGTGAGTGAGGACGTGTGGAGTCCTGGTGAGCAGGACAGCTTCTTATAGGTGCAAAGCATCAGCATCGTGAGAACCAGGACATCAGAGCAAAAGCCTCTGGTCCCGACTTCGGCTGAAGCAAAGCGTGCTAAATAATAAAGCTCGCCTGAACAACACTTTGTGGATCAGCCTGCATAATAATGCTTTCCCCACCTCCATGTCTGTGCTGTATCCTCTGCATTTGTCCCTCCAGAGCTACCCTCCACCCTTCGCACCCAGCTCTGCTTCCTCGGAAGCTGTCACAATGGGCTGCCTCAGTTGGCTCCCTTGCCCTTCTGGTACAATGGATTCAACCCTTGGGTGACACCAACAGATCACAGGAGGAAAGCGGTCACAGTATTTATTCTCCAGGAGACCTTGGTCTGATCGTGGTTATGTTCTTCTACTGAAGGCCATGGCTCTTGTCTGCCACCCTCTCCTCCAGCAACCAGCCTTCTCTAGGTCCCCATAACTTCTCCCTCTTCCTGTCCCATATACTGAATGATGGAAACATCCTCTAGCTGATGCTCTCGCTCTAGGCTGTTCACCATCCTTTAACCTGACCACACCTTTGTCTACAGCACCTTCATTCACTTCCCCCAACTGTGGTGCTTAAGGGGCCCCATGCTCCCCACCAGGTTCTTACCAGCACAGCGTCCACATGATCATACCTTCTAGAGTAAGTATGCCTGCTTGTGATGGTGACATTTATGCTTTTCTTTCTTGCCTTCCTTTTCCAATCTGATATCCCAACCTTCTGCTCTCTGCTCCAAGACTACCCTTTAACCACAGAGGACCAAAATCGCCTAGAAGCTTGAAAGATAAAATGTGTTCAGCATCTTGGAAATGAGTGAATGCAGTTATCTCTCCCTTACCCCAGGCTGGATTCAGCCCTTCCTTTTTACTCTCCAGCTACTGCATGCAGGCAGTCAAGATTATTTCCAGCAAATGGAGTTAGAGCAGCCAATCTAATGAGTAGTGTTGAGATTTGGCCTATGCTCTATATTACTTACATGTCTAGCATATAAAAGCAGTTCTTTCCTCCAAGTTTGTCTTGAACCTGAGCTTCTTTCGTAATTTTTCAGGATTAAAGGGGTGGGGCCATATTACAGAAGCAATTAGATAACTTTGAGATATGAGAGGGGGTGTGTGTGTGCGCGTGTATTTACGACTTTTTAAAAAAGATTTATTTATTTATTTATTTTAGAGAGAGAGGGCGAATCGGGGGGGGGGGGTCAGGGGGAGAGAATCTCAAGCCGACTCCCTGTTGTGCACAGAGCCCTTTTGGGGCTCGATCTCATGACCTATGAAGTCATGACCTGAGCCAAAACCAAGAGTGGAATGCTTAACCAACTGAGCCACCCAGGTGCCCCTATCTGTCCTTTTGTGTCATAGTCATCTTAGTGGGTCTGTGAAGTGGTATCTCATAGTTTGATTTGCATTTCCCTGGCGGCTAATGGACAGGACATCTTTGCATGTGGTCATTGGCCATTTCTGTATCTTCTTTGGAGAAATGTCTATTCGGAACCCTTGCCCGTTTTTAAACTGGGTTTTTAAAAAGTTGAGTTTTAAGAGTTCTTAATATATTCAGTACACTAGACCCTCATCAGATATATGATTTGCAAATTTCTCCCATTCTGTGGTTTGTCTTTTCACTTTCTTGCTGGTGTCATTTGAAACACAAGTTTTTCATTTTGATGAGGTCCAGTTCATCTACTTGGTTTTTACTGTTTGTGCTTTGGTGTCCTTGTCTAACCCAAGGTTAGGAAGATTTATGCCTTTGTTTTCTTCTTCTAAGAGTTTTTAGTTTCAACTCTTACATTTAAGTCTTTGATCCATTTTAATTTTTAAGATTTTAAGTAATCTCCACATCCAACATGGGGTTCGAACTCACAACCCCGAGATCAAGAGTCACATGCCATGAGCCAGCCAGGCACTCCAATCCATTTTTTGTATATGGTGTGAGGTGGGGATCTGTATTAGTTTTCCAGTGCTGATGTAACAAATTACCACAGACTTATTGGCTTAAAATAACACCAATTTATTATCTTACAGTCTGAAGGTCAGAAGTCAGAAATGGATCTCACTTGACTAAAATCAAGGCACTGTCACAGCTGTATTCCCTTTAGAGGTTGAGAGAACCCATTTCCTTTGCCTTTTCCAGTTTTTAGATGCCACCCACATTCTTTGGCTCATTGCCCCTTCTTCCATTTTCTAAGCCAACAACAGTGGATGAGTCTTTCTCATGCTGTCATTCCTCTGGTTCTCCCTCCTCTGTTTCCTTTTTCCATTTATAAGGACCCTGGTGATTACATGGGGCCCATCCAGGTAATCTATTTTAAGGACAACTGATTAGCAACCTAATTCCATCTGCAACTTTTATTTCCTCTTGCCAAGGAACCCAACATATTCACAGGTTCTGAGGATTATGGTGTAGACACCTTTGGTGATTGGGGTGGGGGGGTGGTGTCTACTGTTCTACCACTACAGGGTCTAACTTCATTCTTTTGCATGTGACTATCTTGTTCCATTTGTTGAAAAGAGCATTCTTTTCCCATTGAATGATCCCAGCACCTTTGTTAAAAGATTCATTGACCACCCTGGGGCGCCTGGGTGCTCAGGTCATGATCTCAGGATTGTGAGAATGAGCCCCACGTTGGGCTCTGCGCTCAGCGTGGAGTCTGCTTCAGATTCTTTCCTTTTTCCTCCCCTTCTGCCCCTCCCTCTGCTCATGTGCAGCACTCTCTCTCTCTCTCTCTCAAATAAATAAATCTTTAAAAAAAAAAAAAGATTGACCACAGATGTATGGGTTTATATTTGCATTCTCTGTTCTAATCCATTGATATGTCTCTCCTTATGCCAATACCACACTGTCTGGATTACTGCAGCTTTGTAGTAAGTTTGAAATCAGGAAGTGTGAGTATTCCAACTTTGTTCTTTTTCAAAATTGTTTTGGCTACTTGGGGCCTCCTCTAATTCCATATTGAATTTTAGGATCAGCTTGTCAATTTCTACAAAAAAGGAAATCTGAATTTTGATAGCAATTGCATTGAATCTGTAGACTCATTTGGGGAGTACTTCCATCTTAACAATATTAAATCTTCCAATCCAAAAACGTAAGATGTCTTCCCATTTATTTAGATCATCTCTTTTTTTTTCTCAGCAAAGTTTTGTAGTTTTCAGTGCACAAGGTTTGCAATTCTTTTATTAAATTCATTACTAAGTACCTTATTCTTGATGCTATTGTAAATGGACTGTTTCCTTAATTTGTTACTGATTTTAAAGATGTACTACCTATGCATGTCTCCTTGCATTTACTATAGGCTACTGAATTATACCCCCCAGCCCCATAAGTGGCCCAGCTCCCCAGGCCCAGCAGGCCTTCTCTCCTTTCCAGCTTCTCTGCCCATGCTATTCCCTGGAACACCCTTTCTCATCAGCCAAGACCCATTTGCCCCATTCTAGGAGCTTCTCCAGGCAACAGCAAATGTGGAGGCCTCTCTGGAACCTCAGAGAGACACAAGAGATCCCCAGAGAGCATTTGCAGAAGCAATTCAACAAGTATGTTTTCAGGCCCAACTCTGCGCCAGGCTTGATTCAGGGGGCTTTCCAGGCATCAGTGAACAAAACAAACCCTGTCCTCATGTGGCTTATATTTTAATTAAAGAGGGAAACAACAAAGAGCAACAAGATAAATGTTATAAGGTTCGGGAACTTCAAAGTCCACCAAGAGGTGCCTTCCTCCAGGAAATCTCCCATCTCCTCCCTCCATCCCACCCCGCAATCCCCTCTTGGGGACCCCAGCTCTAGGGTCCTCTCTTCGGCCCCGCCCTGACACCACTAGGCTGAGAGCAATTGCACGGGTTCCGCCCGCTCAAGCCCAGGAACAGCGTGCAAAGAATCAATGAGCCCCTTCGGACCGAAGGCCCGGCCTTGCCGCGACTTCACTCGTGGGACTGCGCATGTGCCAGAGGCGGCCGCCCGAAGCTACTGACAGCCGTGTGGCAGGGCCGGCCTTCGCGCAGGCGCACTGGTGGCTGCCCGGAGCGCTTCCGCCTCCCCGCCGCCGCCGTCGCCATGGCCGCGCCGGCCCCGGACCTCATCTCGGTCTTCTCGAGCCCGCAGGAGCTGGGCGCGTCGCTAGCGCAACTGGTGGCGCAGCGGGCGGCGTGCTGCCTGGCGGGGGCTCGCGCCCGCTTCGCGCTCGGCCTGTCGGGCGGCAGCCTCGTCTCGATGCTGGCCCGTGAGCTGCCCGCCGCCGCCGCCCCCGCCGGCCCCGCCAGCCTCGCGCGCTGGACCGTGGGCTTCTGCGACGAGCGCCTCGTGCCCTTCGAGCACGCCGAGAGCACGTACGGTCTCTACCGGGTGAGAGCTACGGGGGCCGCCGGGGGTCACGCCGAGAGGGCCGCGCCCACCGCCTGCACCCGACTACGGGGGCCGCCGGGGGTCATTTCAAGAAGGCCGCGCCCACCTCCTGAACCCCGCCACGGGGGTCGCATAGGGTCACACTCTGCCCTCTGCCACTGCCTGGGAACGGTCTGCTGGGTGCGCTGAACTCCCACCTCCACTGCCACCCGAGTGGGCCGGTGGGGGCCGTGAAGTCTCTTTATGCTTTATCCGGTGGCCAGGTAGAGGGAACAGCCTGGACGAGGGCGTGGAGGTGAAACAGAGTGGCCCATTCCAGGGACCTAGAGAAGTTTAGGCGCCCCAGCCTGGTGGCTTGCAAGGCAGAGTTAGGGAAGGGCCAGGCAGGAGGTATCTGGCGTGGAGCCTGGGTCTCAGTTTTCTCGTCTCCAACCTGGACGCCTTCGTGATGATCTACACGCAGCTTTGGGCTCTGATCACCTCCCAGGCTGGTTATCTTTGGCTTGTGGCCTCAGGTCCTATAGAATCAGGGAAACTGAGGCTTGGAGGAGGCGTGGTCTGCCCTGGGGTCCTCGGCTGCATCTGAGCCAACTCCTCCTGCCCTGGACGGGGGAAGACACGCCCAGGGAGGTGTGGAAGGGGCGGGCTTAGCCAGAAGCTTCAGGTTGTTCAGGTTCTGGGTGTGTTGCCTTCTCTTTGCATAGAAGCTTGAGCTGAAGATTTCCTGGTTTGTTGTTGTTTGTTTTGTCATAAGAAGGAAGGTCTACTGATTACCAAGCATTTTATCCACATCATCTCATGTAATTTCACAATAACCTATGAGGTCGGGGCCGTTATTTCCTCCATTTCATAGATGGAGAAACTGGGGCCAGAAGAGGAGAGCTTGTGTGCCAGGGTCTCCTGATGACCAGCAGGGGAGCCAGGGTTTGAACCGGACCCCCCAGACAGCACTTGGGGCACATCTCAGGGGCAGGGGCCTCCCTTTGTGTCTTCCTCAATAGCTTCATTAAAAACTGGGCTTGCATTTCTTTCTTTTTACCTCGCATGAATTGGAAGAATTTTTTTTTTTTGAAGAACTCTTTTTTTACTTAGGCAAACTGTACTTACTCAAGTAACAAAATTCTAACAAAACAGTAAAAAAAAAAAAAGTTAAAAAAAATGTTGCGGGGATGTTCGTTGTGTGTCCCTGTATCCAGCGCTGGGGACATGGGGGTGCTGGGCAGTTCCCTCATGGGGCTCATAGGGGCATCGGGCACCAACACACAGGGAAATAAATCAGGGAAATCCACTCAGAGCATTCACATAATGCAGTATGGACAAAAGATAATAGTGTGAGAGAGAAAGTGCCCTGGGAAGATCCTTCAGGATGGTGAGGGGCAGGGGTGCTTTGAGAGATGATGTTTGAGCTGAGGCCTGCAGGTGTGAGGACCTGGCCAGGGGGAGAGCCGGGGCAGCGGGTATGGCAAAGGCAAACTCGATGCCATGGGAATAGATGTGGGGCAAAGATTTGCTGCTTCTGCCAGTTCCCCTATGAGGGGAGTCAAGTGACTCCCCTGCTGCTGCCTTAACAAAGGACCACAAATTGGGTGGCTTGAAACAACAAGAACTTATTTTCTTAGTTCTGGAGGCCAGAGCCTGAAATCCAGGTGTTGGCAAGGCCACACTCCCTCTGTAGGCTCAAGGGGGGGATCCTTGGCCTCTTCCAGCCTCTGGGGGCTCCTGGTGGTCCTTGGCCTCCAATCTCTGTATCTGCCTCTTCATGGCCTTCTCTGATTCTCTCTGTGTCCTCTCCTCATAAGGGTACCAGTCATTGGATTCAGGGCCCACACTACTCTACTATGAAGTCAACTAATGATATCTGCAAACACACCCTTCCAGATAAGGTCTCATTCTGAGGTTCTTGGTGGACATGAATTTGGGGGGCCACAAGTCAACCCAGTATAGGAACACAGGGTTACTTCTATCCTCAAGAGGGATCCGGTGCACCTTGGGGCTCTCAGCGGGAGTGTTCTCCTGCTCACCCTGTGTGCTCTATGCATCTTCTGCTGCACAGGCCAGGGCTTCGTCTGGGCTGGGAGGATTAGCTGGGGCTACCTCCTTCCTGGCAATGGTTCCTCAATGCCCGAGGGATGTTAAGAGAGAATCAACCAGCAGTTCCATTTCTAGGAAACTGCCTGATTGACACTCCAGCCCCTGGCTCTCTGGCAGGAGGCCAGGTGGAGGGGGAGGTCATGGCTCTGAGCCTTTAGGGGAAGGGCAGCTAAGGAGAGGATCATGTGACAGAACTGGGCACTGAGATTCCCCACTGGCTTTGCTCAATGTAATCCCTGAGGGTGTGTATCGATGGGGACCTTGGACAAAGCAGGAGGTCTTTCCAACAACAGATCTGACCCTGTCCCTCCTTGGCTCACACACCCTCCTTGACTCCCCATTACCCTCCATACAGAGCTCTTACTCCTCGGGCCAGTGTTCAGGGCAGGCAGCCCTATGTGGTCTGGTGTGTTTACTCCATGTCCCTGTCCCATGCCCCTTCTAATACAGTATTTTTTGCGGCTTCCTCCTTTTCCTCCATGGCTTAGCTTGGCATTGCCTCCATGGCACAGGATTCCAAGATCCTGTGTGAAGGGAGGCATCAAGGTCGGGGTCACCGGTGTCCCTCCTGCAGCAGATCAAAGGCTCATCTGGGGCGATGAGGGAAAGGACTAGAGCCCTCCACCTTGCAGGAGGCCTGACTCCAGGTGCTTCCACAGAAATTAAATCCACCTTTCCGAGGCCAGGGTGTGTGCTATATGCTGGGCAGGGATACCCCGTAGTGGCAGCCGGAAGAGAAGTCAGTGCTTACCACCTTCACATGTGGTGCCTCCACGCAGCCGTATGGGGGAGGCGCAGGCTCGGGTGTGGATCCTCAGAGGAGGTGCTCTGAAGGATGCATAGGAGTTTCCCAGGCAAGGGCAGTGGCTTATGTGTGGGTTGGGGTGGCAAGGTCAGCAGAGCCTCGTGGAGGGCAGAGAGGGGCTGGGTTTTATCCTGAGGTGCAGGGGACCCTGGGGGCTTTGAAACAGGGCTATGGTTATAGCCACACGGGTGCCGGCTAGGGCCAGGAGGCCCCCAATCAGGCTGGACTTGAAAGACTCCCGGTGGAATGCCAATGGGATCCCGACTCACAGAGGAGGTGGGTGTAAGGACGGTCCTGTCCTGGAGGCATCCTCGCCTGGAGAATCCAGGCGGTCACCCATGCAAACCTCGTGCCTCTGGGAGCCGTGTATTGCTGTCGGGTGACTTTGTCCCTCCGTCTGCTGCAGACCCACTTGCTCTCCAGGCTGCCCATTCCTGACAGCCAGGTGATCACCATTAACCCCCAGCTGCCTGTGGAGGAGGCGGCCGAGGACTATGCCAAGAAGCTGAGACAGGTGAGTCCCCCAGGGTGGCCCCAGGGAGGCCTCATCCACACGGCGGTGAGGGAGCAGCCCTGCGGGTGGCGCTGCATGCTTGTCACCAGCAAAAACTCCCCCCACGGGTGGTTGGCAAATCCCGCCCCACCCTGGACAGATGCCATTGAGGATCCCCCTTCTGAGAGGCCACAGCCCCGCCTTTGGGTCCCTTAGGGTGGCCCAGCTTCTGACCCTCTGGGAGTGGGTCTTGGTTCTCACATCTTGGGGACGTTGTGTCCCCAGACTCTTGGCCAGTCAGACGGGTGAAACGTGGAACCTCATAGAGTCCCTTTCATGCAGGTGGGGCTGAGCGTTGCTCCCTGTGTTACAACCACTTGGGATTCTTTTTCTGACCACTGTCTCTTTGTGCCTTTCGAGTACCCCCCACAACGTTGCAGGACTGTCTTTTCCCCCACCCAGGCCTTCCAAGGGGACTCCATTCCAGTTTTTGACCTGCTAATTCTTGGGGTGGGTCCTGATGGCCACACCTGCTCGCTCTTCCCAGACCACCCCCTCCTGCAGGTGAGTGCACCACACGGGCCTCTGCTGACTGGGGCTTCCAGAGGGAGGGCCACTTTTGGGGGGCCAGGAGGTACCCACAGCGGGGTTTGAGTCAGCCTCTGCCAGTTGGCTGGGCTTAACCCTTTGGAGCCTTAGTTCACCTATCTTAAAACGAGGGTTTAAATCAAGTACCACAGGACCCGTAGGAGGGCATGGAATGATGGATGGACCATGCCAGGTGTGTGTGAATGCTCGAGAAGCTGAAGGGACCTTGTCCTTCTGTCTCCATCCTGGGCTTCCCTCCCCCAGGAGCGGGAGAAGATCGTAGCCCCCATCAGTGACTCCCCAAAGCCACCACCACAGCGCGTGACCCTCACACTTCCTGTGCTGAATGCGGCCCGAACCGTCATCTTCGTGGCAACTGGAGAAGGCAAGGCAGCTGTCCTGAAGGTAATGGCCGAGGGCCCTATTCCCAAGAAGATCAAAGGCATGTGGGCCCAGGGATGGAATATGACCCCAGATATTACTGTGCTGGAAGCACCAGGTCCCAAGGTACTTGAGTAATTCTTGGGCTGAAGGGGAGATGGAAACTATAACTACAGGCTAGTTAGGAATAAACAATTACAAAATCAAATTGATGAGATGAGGCCAAAGCTGCACTCAGGGGTAAATTTATAGCTTTGAAAAGGCAGTTTTAAAAAGTATTAAATAGGGGCGCCTGGCTGGCTCAGTCGGTAGAGCATGTGACTCTTGATCTCAGAGGTGTAAGTTCAAAGCCCCACATTGGATGTAGAGGTTACTTAAAAATAAATTCTTTTAAAAAAATTATTAAATAAAAAAATAGTTAAAATAAATAAATTGAGCACCTTAGACTTAAGAAAAAGAACAATACCATAAATCTAGAAAAAGTCAGTGGAAGGAATACATGACATTAAAATCAGAAATTAATGAGTTGGTTAAGGGGCACTTGGGTGACTCAGGGTTACGTGTCTGACTCTTGGTTTTGGCTGGGGTGGTGATCTCGTGGTTGTGAGATTGAGCCCCATGTCTGTCTGTGCGCTCAGTGCAAAGACTGCTTCGGATTCTCTTTCCCTCTCCCTCTGCTTCTCCCCCCACCCCCACCCCCCAGCTTGTGCTCTCTCTCTCTCTCAAATAAAAAAAAAAATACAATCTTAAAAAAAAAATTAATTGAATTGGTTAATATTCTTAAAAGCTTAATGGTAATAGGTCCCAAAGATAGACCCCTGGCAAAATTAATCAGGGAGGAAAATTATATAGTAGGAATAAGTAAAAAAGGAGGAATAAGAAAAAAAAGAGACAGTTAGACATAGTATTTTAGGAAACTATAGAATAAATAAGATATTAAAAGTAAACTAAATCGGGGCGCCTGGGTGGCTCAGTCCATTAAGCGTCTGCCTTCGGCTCAGGTCATGATCCCAGGGTCCTGGGATCGAGCCCCGCATCGGGCTCCCTCCTCCGCGGAAGCCTGCTTCCCCCTCTCCTACTCCCCCTACTTGTGTTCCCTCTCTTGCTGTGTCTCTCTCTGTCAAATAAATAAATAAAATCTTTAAAAATAAATAAATAAATAAATAAATAAATAAAAGTAAACTAAATAATAAAAAAGGTATTTTAATTGCCATCGTTGAAAAAGACCAACTATGGAAGAAACTGGCAATATTTTTAGAAAATTAACAAATAATAATTCGTCCTCCCAAACTGTTGAGTCCAGATGTCCTCACGGGGTGGCTTGGTGTTGGGGTTAAGGGTACAGACTGTAAAGAATCCAGCAGACCAGCGTGCCTGCCGGTGATGCCCAGCATGGCCTTGGGCAGCCACTTCAGTCCCCCCGCAAGCCTCAACTTTCCCATCTGCAAGGTGGGTTGGGAGGGCTCCTCCCTGTGGACCTCCTGAGGGTCAGTCCAGGCAGTTTTAGCTCAGAGTACACTCATGTGAGGCCACGCAAGCCTCAGCTTCCCCAACTGTAAAATGGGGGTGGGAATAGAGGTGACCTCACAGGGCTGTAAATGACAGAGTGCATGGGGCAGGCCCAGCTATCAGATAGCGGAATTTATGATTCCCGCCGATCGTGAGGTCACATCAAAGGATCAGCATGCCGCAGCCCGCGGGACCAAATCCTACCAGCTAAGAAGGATTTGAAAGCGGATGGGAAAAAAAAAAAAAAAAAAGCAAACGCAGAATATTCTCTGACCTGTGAAAATTCTACAAAAATTCGGATTGCAGTGTCCGTAAATACAGCTTCACAGGAACAGGCTGTGCCCATTTGTCGATGTGGCATTTGCTGCTGCTTTTGCTGTGTAACAGCAGGGCTGAACGGTTGTGACAGAGACAAGGTGTGATCTGCAGAGCGCAGGAGTGACTCCGGTCTGTGCAGGGCGGGTGTGCTGATGCCCCTGTTCGGCGGCGGTCACGGACGATAGAGAAGGAAGGGACCTGCTGATTGTTTGAAGCTAAGACAGCTGGAAGGGCAACATCACGTCTTGAGAGGAGGACAGTCTTGTCCGTCGGGGGGCCCGGGAGCTCTGAGGGGTGCTGGGGCTGCTGGTGGGGCCTCACGCTCCTGCCCTTTCTTCTACGCAGCGCATTTTAGAGGACAAGGAGGAGAACCCGCTCCCCGCCGCCCTGGTCCAGCCCCACACCGGGAAACTTTGCTGGTTCCTGGACGAGGCAGCGGCCGGACTCCTGACTGTGCCCTTTGAGAAGCATTCCACGTTGTAGCTGGCCCTAGGGACACCGCGGCGGGGACCGCAAATGACCCTCGTGCGCCGGGACCTTCCTGGGCTGGGGCCCGCTGCCACCACCGCTCCAGGCTTCATTTTCAAAAAGCTGTGTGGTGCCGCGGGAAGGCTGCAGGGTCCGGCCGCCAGCCCCGTGCCCCCGGGGTGCTCAGCCCACCGGCCATGGCTCTGCGTGACCAGATATTAAAGGGAACATTTGCTTGAAGTCTCCACTGTCTCGTGGTCCTTGGTGGGCGGCAGAAGCGGGGATGCCCAGGCTGAGCGTGTGACCGGAAGCCCTTGGCCCAGCGAGGGGGAGGGCAGGGATGCGGCGCCCTGGATGAGTTTCCCGGGGCTGCCGGAGCAAAGGGCCACAAAATTTATGGTCGCCCAGTTCGGGAGGTCAGAAGTCTGAAATCAAGGTGTCCACAGGGTTGGATCCTCCTGGAGGCTCTGAGGGAGAATCCGTCCCGTGCCTCTCTTCGGGTGTTTGGTGGCTGCCAGCACCCCTCGGCCGTCCTTGGCTTGTAGACACGTCGCTCCAATCGCTGCCGCTCTTGTCACGTGTCCCTCTCCCCTTTGTCTCTCTGTGTGTGTCCTCTCCCGTTCTAGTAAGGACACCTACCAGTGGACATCGGACAGCCCTAAATCCGGGATGAACTCTTCTCAAGATCCTTAAGAATTACAGCTGCAAATAAGGTCACAATCGGAGGTTCCAGGGGACACATCCTCCGTGTGTGTGTGTTCGTGAAAAAACGTAACAGAATTTACCGTCTGAACCACTTCTAAGTGTCCAGTTTAGCGGTGTTAAGTACGTTCTCCCTGTTTTTTTTTTTTTTTTTAAAGATTTTATTTATTTATTTGACAGAGAAAGACACAGCGAGAGAGGGAACACAAGCAGGGGGAATGGGAGAGGGAGAAGCAGACTCTCCGCCGAGCAGGGAGCCCGATGTGGGACTCGATCCCGGGACTCCAGGATCATGACCTGAGCCGAAGGCAGTCGCTTAACCAGCTGAGCCACCCAGGCGCCCCACGTTCTCCCTGTTGTGCAGCCGTCACTGCTGTCCATCCCCAGAACTCTTGGAAACCTGAAACTCTACACCCATTAAACAGCTCCCCATTCTCCCTTTCCCCAGCCCCCGGCACCCACAATTCCACTGTCTCTCTGCATCTGACTACTCCTATACGTGGCACCTCCTATACGTGGCATCATACAATGTCTGTCCGTCCGTGGCCGGCGTCTTTCACTCAGCGTAACGTCCTCCAGGTTCATCCGTGTTGGAACCTGGGTCAGAATCTCCTTCCTCTTGAGGGCTGAAGAATATTCCAGTGTATGCACATGCCCCTGTTTTTCCCTCCATCCGTCAGCAGACACTTGGGTGCCTCCCACACTTCGCTTATTGTGATAGAGCTGCTGGGAACAGAGACGGGCAGATATCTCGAGACCCTGCTTTCGGTTCTTTCGGGGATATTCCTAGAAGTGGAATGGCTGATGCATATGGTGATTCTACGTTTACGTTTTGAGGAACCCCCATACTGTTTTCCACAGCGGCTGCACCATCGCAGCAGGGCACAAGGGTTCCAATTTCTTCCCATCCTCACCAACACGTGTTTTGGTTCTCTTGATAGTAGCCCGTGGACATATCCTTTTGGGGAACACCATTCAGCCCACTACACACGTAACTGAGCTCTCCCTGCACACACAGGGCCAGTGGCAGCCTCTGTGTCCCGCTCTGCTGCAGGCCTTCTCAGAGCCTTGAATATGCCGAGAAGCCCCAGTCAGTGATGTGCCGGCGCTGTAGCGTTTTCCTGGGGTGTGACTGTGCATGGCCCACCCGTCAGCCTCGTGGGGGAGGCTGGTGGGTGCATGGGGTCCCTCAGCCATGCTTGAGCTTTGCCAAGTTTGGAGGCTGGGGGCATCCTGCAGAGGCACCTGATCAGGCTGTGGGGGTTGAAACCCCGAAGCCAAAACCACAGAAAGTGAAGTTTCCTTCAACATCTTGTCTGGGTCTGTCGCTCAGATGTGAGAGTGAGGAAGTGGGACAGGGCCAGGGTGGAAACATGAAGAAAAGCAGAGAAAGCACCCCAGTCACAGGCTTAGGCAACAGCAGGTGGCCATGACGCCAGTGTTTCAGGAGGGGGGTGCCAAGAAGCAGAGGGAAGTGATGAGACAGACATGGGGACCCCATGTGGGGGGCTTCTGGGACATGTTACCTCTCCAACCCTCTCCCTGTAGCCGCAGATCTCCCTGCTCCAGACCTGCTTGTGTCTGCCCCTCACTAACCTCCCTACCTTGTGCTGTACTGGAACCTGTCAAACACATTCCCACCTCAGGGCCTTTGTGTGTGCTGTGCCCACGACCCAGTATTCTTTTTTTCTCCAGCTTTTTGCACAGCGTCGCCCTCACTTGCTTTGGGTCGCGGTGCAACATCACCTCCCCAATCCCACTCCACCCCTCGTACTTTCTACCTCTTCCTGTTCTATTTTTCTTTCTTAACTCTATCATTATCTGACAGTTTTGTTGGTGTGCCAACTGATGGTCCATGGGAGCTGGACCACGGTCAGTTTTGCCCACTTCTGCATCCCTGGCACATAGTTCAAGGATGACACTCAGGCTGGCAAGGAGTGATGTTTGTTGAGAGGAGAAATGAATCCTGGGGCATGGGTGAGGATTACAGTCAGATGTTCCTGGTGGCTTAAACAAAATGGAGGGTTAGCTCTTTTTCTGGAGGGAGGACACCCAGGGTTGGTGGAGCAATGTCATGAGAATGGGGAGCTGTTTAATGGGTGTAGAGTTTCAGATTTCCAAGAGTTCTGGGGATGACAGACCCCCATTTCCTACATCATAGTTGTGCCATTGTCATTTTGTGGTTTTACCTCATGGTCCAAGGTGGACTGCACATGCTCCAGCCATCACATCCACATTCCGGCCACTGGAACACAACACTCCCCTCATCTGAAAGTCTGTGAGACTCCCATTTGATCATATTTTCAGCCTGGAACACAGATTCTGCTCCTTGCCTCCCTTCCTTCCTTCACCCGACTGAGGGCTGCTCTCTCCCAGCCACTGGAAAAACAGGTGAAGGGGTAGGGAGATCCAACTAGCCTGATCCAGTCCGGAGCTATGTGCATTGATTGAGAACAGGCTGACAAAACAGGAACACAAGGGACGCATCGCACCAGTCCATGGCACACCAACAGCCCCCCACCTTCTCCCCCTGCCCCAGCACTGACCCCAGGAACTGGGGGTGTCTGTCCAGCTCTGCCTCCCCAGTCTGAGGTTGCTGGAGGCTGCTGGGTCAGTGCTGGATCCTCTCAGAACCCAGCATCACCCATCAGGGGGTAGGCACAGTGGAAGTGGGAACCAGGATTTAGACGCCCCATTCCCGACCATCCCCCTTCTCTGCCCCACATACCAACTGCTGCCAGTCCTGCCTGGTGTTGGCCCTGCATATCCCTCCTCCAAAGCTAGGATTCTAGTCTTCCATACCCCCAACCCACCCCTGGGTCTGCCCGGGCAGCCCCTGCAGAAACCAGCAGTTCTGAAGGCCTTGGCCCCAGGGGAACCAGGAGGACGCAGGTGCAGGGTGGGGCAGGGCAGGGTAGGAGTGGGGCGGGCATTCCCTCCCACCCCCGACACACACATTCACACAGGAGCCATGCTCTGGCTTCCCAGGCAGCTGGTCTCAGCAGCATCCAAGCTCCTCACCAGTTGCCTGGCTTCCAGGGTGCCCTTGAACCCAGAAACGTGGGGGCTGTGGGAGGGGAGGGAGTGTCTGCTTTGCTCTCGAGGGAGCCCCTAGAGACGGCAGCAGGATGGGTGGGCGGCCCTCGAGCCCCCTGGACAAGCGGCAGCAGCAGCACCTGAGGGGTGAGCTGGCATGGGGTGGGGTGGGAGTGGGGCAGGTGGGGTTCAGGGCTAAGGTTGCCCTACTAATGTGAATTCCAGATAAGTGATGAATATTCTTGTTTTGTATAAGTATGTCCCAAATTTTGCATGGGAGCATACTTATGTTAAAAAATGACACCTAATTGATCTGGAATTCACAGTTAATTGGTGTCCTGTATTTTTAATTGGTAAATCTGGTAACCCTATTCAGGGCATGGGTTCAGGATGAAGGCGAGGGACCAGGTGAGAGGTGGCTCAGCCAGATCTCCTGGGGTGATTTTCCTAGGTGGGAAGGGACCAGCAGGGGGAAACAGGCTCAGTTTCTGATTCGAGACTAAGAGGGGGCTGGTGGCTTTACATGGTTGAGCACCTACTATGTGCTGGTTACTGGGGACACAATGGGGTTGAGAATGGTTCCACCCTTCCTGGGTTCATGATCTAGACCAGGAAAGAAGATTAAGTTATCATTACAAGAATGGCAGTTGACTAAGCACGGGGGAAAACCCGTAGGTTCCTCAAGTCGGGGGAAGAAGAAGGGGTGGGTAATTGCCCACTGAGGAGATAATGCTCAAGCCAGGGCTGGAGGGTTGTGATGGAGTTGGTGGGTGGGAGATGTGGGAAAAGCATCCTAGATAGGGGGAACAGCATGTCCACAGGCATGTGGCGTGTCTTGCAAACACTCACACCCAGACCATCCAAGTTCGCACCATAGCCCTGCCTTCACTCTCTGTGTGACCTTGGGTGAATGACTTCGTCTCTCTAGGTCTCATTCCCTTATCTGTAAAACAGGAATAGCAACAATGCCTACCTCATGGAACCATTGTGAAGATTCAGTAAATTACTCTATGCCATGTTGTTGTTTTTTTTCCCTATAGGTGCTTAAACAAGATATTTATTTCTCTTGCCTATAGAGAGGTACAGTGGCAGGAAACCTGGTAAAAGTTAGACACCTGAACTCCTTCCACATCATGGTTCTACCATGTGTGGCTTCTGTGCCTAAGGCCACCTCGTGGCGCATAATGACTGCTGAAGCTCCAGCCATTGGGTCCGCATTCCAGGCAGCAGGATGGATTTATGTCTTAGATACAGCCAAGTGCACACATCTTAGGGGAACAGCTTGAAGGACTCTAACACTTGTGTGATCACTTCCTATGAGGATGCAGAAAGTTCTCTGGTGCTAGGGTGAGGCTTTTAAAAGATTTTGAAACTCTCCCCAGGGAAGGGGCCAGAGGAAACTTGGGTGGGATGGATTAGTTCATTATCTTGATCATGGTGATAGTTTCTTGGGTGTGTAAAGGTGTCAGATTTCATCAGATTGTATGCTTTATGCAATTAAAGTTTATTGTGCATCAGTTACAAATTAAGCCTGAGTCACTTAATTCCCCCGCCCCCTGCCCCCACGTGGATAGAAACAGTCTGGACGGTGAGTGGAATTTGGAGCACGTCTTGTTGGGCACCTTTGGGGCGATGGCGGGAGCTCACATGGGGGTCTCTCTGCCTGTTCTGCCCTCCCCAGGCAGGTCTCCGGGGCCTGATTCCACCACCTTACTGTCCCCTTGCCCCTGCAGGCCAGGTGGACACCCTGCTGAGGAACTTCCTGCCCTGCTACCGCGGGCAGCTGGGAGCCTCTGTCCTGCGACAGATCTCCCGCGAGCTGGAGCCCCGGGAGCCAGCCGGATGCCAGCTGATGCGCAGTAAAGTGGGTGCCGCAAAGGGAGGGGGGCTGAGTGAGGGAAGCTGGGGGGGCGGCTTTGGTTCAGTTGGGAGCCTCCTTCCACCTTGACCCTAGGGGGCGCCAAGACCTGAGGAGACTGTTTAAAAATTCATTCTTTGAACAAACATTCCCTGGGCACCTACTGCAGACCATGCCCTAGGCTAGACACCGGCGGCGGGCGGGGGGGGGCACAGCAGTGGTGGTCGAAGATCCTGCTCTGCACCCGCCTCCAGGCTCACAGTCTGTTGGGGGGAGAAATGAGCAAGCAAGTTAACAGGTCATGATGCAGGATGACTTCTGATAGATGCTATGAAGACAAGATGAAAGGCAGTGTTGAGGGGCAGGGGGTTGGGGTTCAGGGAGGGCCCCTCTGAGCTGAGATGTAACGAATGAGAAGGAACCAGATCTGGAAGCCAGAGTGGGAAGGGAATTCTAGGCAGAGGGGACAGCCCATGCAAAAGCATGCCCATTGGACCCTCAAACCTTTGCACATGTGGGGCCCTCTGCCTGGTGCTCTCTTCCTGTTCTTCCTCATGCTCCAGCCACGCTTCTTCCAAGAAGCCTTCCTTGATCACCACAGCCCCTTCCTGGTTTGGGTGCTTCCTCTGGGATCCCCATCCCGCTGCTTTTCCAGGGAAGCCTTGGGTCACACATCTGCCTCCCTCACTTGTCTGCCCTGTGAGGGCAGGGGCCAGGTCTGTCCCCCTCCCCCTCCCCCATATCCCTTGTGCTCACCTGGTGCCTGCACAGAGTAGGAGCTCAAGAAGAGTTTATCGATGGAACTTAAGAGTGTGGAGCTGCCTGGCTCAGCTCCAGATGTCTCCTGAGCCAACAAATGGCTCCACGTGCCCCGTACGACTCCCCCAGTCCTCACCAGCCTGCGAAATGAGTCTTCGACCAGTGAGGAAACTGAGGCACAGAGAGGTAAGGTGACCTGCCTGAGGTCACCCTGCCAGGAAGAGGCAAGGCATGATTTGAACCTGGAGTCCATGCTGGTTACTGACCCTGGGTCCCTGCCCCAGTCAAGGGCTCTCAGTCTTCCCATCTTTCTCAGATGCTTCTTTTCCCAGTTGTGCCTGACCTGGGCTGGAGGCTTCCCCCACCCTGTGGACACAGAGCCTTCTCTCACCTGGGGCTCTCCCTGTCATGCTTGGGGCATCACAGGACCCCAGGTGTGGTCCCACCTGCACCTTTTGCCACCTGTAGGTTCTGGCCACCTGGGCCCCGGGCACAGTTGACATTGGGGTTCAAGCAGGGTGGGGGATTTCCCCTTGCTTCAGTTTGAACATTTTATCATATACTTATTTTATATATCATTTCTATAACAATGTTTTTTTTTAATTTTTTAAAGACTTTATTTATTTGACAGACAGAGACACAGTGAGAGGGAACACAAGCAGGGGCAGTGGGAGAGGGAGCAGTAGGCTTCCCGCGGAGCAGGGAGCCTGATGCGGGGCTCGATCCCAGAACCCTTGGGACCGTGACCTGAGCCGAAGGCAGACGCTTAATGACTGAGCCACCCAGGCGCCCCTATAACAATGTTTTTTTAAAGGATTTTATTTTATTTTTTAAGTTTTTAAAATTTTTTATCTGTTTATTTGAGAGAGAGACAGAGACAGAGATAGCGAGAGAGGTGGGAAGAGAGAGAGAGCAAGAGAACTGAGCAGGGAGCCAGACACGGGGCTCGATCCCAGGACCCTGGGATCATGACCTGAGCCGAAGACAGACGCTTAACCGACTGAGCCACCCAGGCGCCCCTCTATAACAATGTTCTAACAATATTATTATGAAAAATCTCAGGCCTCAGAGAAAGTTTGGAGAATCATTCAACAAACACCGGAGTTTCTACTGCCCCATCGAAGAATGAAAACATCACAAATACAGTTAATTTTTTCATCGAATATTTATCGAGCACCATCTGTGCACTGGGCCTTGCTCTGGGACCCAGTGATGAAACAAAATGCACACAATTCAGGTGGCCAGGTAGTGGGAAGAGTAACAAAGATAATAAAGTGATGTCCCACCCTGCCCAAGGGAGGGGTCTGTGGACAGAGGACTGGCTGTTTCGAATGAAGGCGAACTACACCTGCTCCATGACCCACCAATCCCTCTTGTATCAGTTAGCTAACACCGCGTAACAACACATCACACCGTCCGTGGCTGGAGACAACCCACGTGTATTACCTTACAGTTGCTGTGGGTCAGGAATGTAGACACAGCCTCCCGAGTTCTTTCTTTTGGGGTCTCTCACAGGCTGCAATCAAGATGTTGGCCAGGGCTGGGGTCTCCTCTGAGGCTCAAGTGGGGAACAGTCCGCTTCCAAGTGGGGGCTGTGGGGGGATTAAATCAGTTTGTATGTGGAAGTGTCACAAACAAGTGCATGCTCTCAGCATGTGAGAAAGAACAGAGGTGACATAGCAACAGCACCTGACCTCCCTGTACTTGGTGGAGGCTGGGATGGATGGAGGGTGCTTTCTAAAGGTGGTCTGGACATGGGGACACTGGTTTGTGCCCCTGACATCCACCGACCCCTCCTCCTGCAGAAGCTTCCCCGAGTCCGTGAGCACCGAGGGCCTCTGACCCAGTTTGGGGGCCACCCACCTCGGTGGCAGCCGATCTTCTGTGTCCTGCGTGGGGATGGCCGCCTGGAGTGGTTCAGCCACAGGGAGGTAAGCAAGTGTCTCTTGTCTCTTCCGTTCTGGCCTCACCATCCCACTTCCCTCAGCATGGGTTTGGGGTCCAGCTCCCAACGTGGTCCTCTTTCCTTTCTTCAGTTACCTAGTATGAATTGAGGGTCCCTATGAGATTGGCCTGGGATGGGTGACCATCTCTTGCTGGGCTGGGTAGGTAAACTGAGGTCCAGGCCAGGAGTAGGGATTTACACATGGTCATCAGCAGAGCTGAGGTTGAAACTGTGAGAGGCCTCTGCGTATCACATCTGGCTGGGAATTTGGGCAGGTCATTTGTGCCCCTGGGACTCGGTTTCCACCTCTGTGAAATGGGATGATGGTGGTCCAGGCCACACGGGGCTGTGAGGATTTAGTGAAATAATCCTCAGACAATATTTGGGACTAGCCTAGCACACAGTGGGTGCGGGGTGCTTGACTACAGGGAGCGAGGGAGAGTGGGTGGAGGACTTCCCTAGCTAGCCCTAAGCCTTCCCCCGATCCCACAGTTGGGACATGGAAGGCACCGTTTAGACCTGTCCCAAGCTGGTTCTCTGGATGCCTTTCATAGGAATATGAAAATGGGGGCCATCCCTTGGGTTCCATGGCCTTGACTGGGTATACTGTCCTGACTTCCCAGCGTGAATATCTCCGCCTATTGGATACTCTCTGCCCAGTCTCCTCAGGTAAGTTTCCTGGGACCTCAAGAGCAGGTTTCTTTAGTTTAGAATTGTTGACAGTTGGGGCCAAATCATTCTTTGCAGGGAGGGGGACACCCTGTGCATTGCAGGATGTTGAACAACATCCCTGGCCTCCACCCACTTGATGGCAGTAGCACCCCGCCCCCCCCATGAGAGGTGTGACAATCAAAAATATCTCCAGACATCATCAGGTATCCGCTGGGGGCAGTATTGCCTTTGGGTGAGCACCCCAGCTCTAGCAAGAGAAATATCCACTCTCATCAGAAACAGAAGGGGACTTAGAACATTGGACCAGAATCGAAGTAGCAAGGGTAAAACAATAAAACCTGGGTTCGGTGAGCACATGGGGAGATGGGCACTGGTGGGTGGGCTGCGGTTGAAGGGCTGGGGTGACCAGCGATTTCTGCCTTCCGGATTCCTGCATCTTCCTGTGGTCCCATCTATCACTCTGGAAATCAGAACCAAACACTGAGGATTTAGGACACCCCAAATTAATTAACCAAAAAGAAATTCACTCATTATGTCCCCCCCCAACAATCCCCCCAACAGTCCTCCCAATAATATCTCATTGGTATCACTTTTAAGCCCATTTTATAGGCAGGAAACCCGAGGTTCAGATAGAAAAACTGCGCCCTACACATAGAGCTAGCAAATGATTTGGCGGGGTTTGAATCTGGACCTGGCTGAGCCCCCAGGGCAAGCAGGGCTCAGATCACGTGCCCACTCAGCTTGATTGGTGGTGTGGCTGCCCAGGCCTCCGGGTTAAGGAGGATCCTGAGGCTGGGAAACAATGCTGGGATGGATTGCTGATGTCTGTCTGCCATGGGCCCACCTCCCTCGGGGACTGAGCTAGAATCAGGAGAGTGCAATTATGAAAGCGTGGTTCATCCTTACTGAGCAACTGCCCACGCTGGGGGCTCCTCTAAGCGTGTCATGGGTGTTTTCTTCTAGTGAACGAATGATTGTAGAGTGAGTGCGTGAATGAAGACACAATCTCCTCTGCCCGCTTGCAGGAGAGCATACGCAGGAAGAGTCTGACCCCCTCCTGGAAATGCCGGTGAACTTCCCCCTATTCCTGCAGCACCCCTTCCGCCGGCACCTCTGTTTCTCTGCAGCCACGGGAGAAGCGCAGCGAGCCTGGAGGCTAGCCCTACAGGGTGGCATCCGGCTTCGTGGCACAGGTGGGTCCTGGGAAAGGCCAGGCAGCTGTGGGTCTTGGAGTCTGAGGTAAGGTAGCTAGCTGCCCCTGCTGGCCATGGGGTCATCGTCTCCAAGTGTCTAGTTTCTTCACGAAATGGATTGTGGGGGGAGACAGAAGCGACAACTGGCAGTTACAAGTGACCTGGGCTGCAGGGCTGCGCTGGGGACACAGCCTTGTGGCGGCTTAGCCTGGGAGATCAGGGAGGGCTACTCGGAGGAGGGGAGGAAGGGAAGTCAAGCCTGGGGTCTGACAAGGATAAGGGGCCAGCTAGGTGAAGAAGGGGAACGGGACCGACACATATGTTGAGCAGGTTGTTGAGTGCACAGATGTACCTATGTGGAGGGGCAGCCCGGGCTGTGACTGTCCACAGCGGATGCTTTTTCCTAAATCGTATTATAAAGGTGCCTTATGGGCGGGTGATGGTCCTGGGGCACCGTGTTCCCTGCAGAGGGCACTGCTTGTGCAAGGGTCAGGAGATGGGGGAGCCTTGGGCGTTCTGGGACCTGGTGAGGAGGTCGAGGGCTTCCTTCCCGGGGCGATAGGGAGCCAGGCGGAGGTGAGAGCAGGGGAGGAGTGGGCTGGCACTGAGGAGCTGCCCCCTCAGTCCTGCAGCGAAGTCAGGCCCCCGCTGCCCGTGCCTTCCTGGACGCCGTAAGACTCTATCGGCGGCACCAAGGCCACTTTGGCGACGACGATGTGACCCTGGGCTCGGACGCCGAGGTCAGTGCCAAGCAAGGCCGTCCCCGGGACCCTCTAGGCCCGCCGCAGCGCTCACGGTCCCCTCTCCCGCAGGTGCTGACCGGGGTGCTGATGCGGGAGCTGCTGCCCGCGCTGCGAGCCCAGACCCTGCCCGGCCTGCGGGGGCCCGGGCGCAACCGTGCCTGGGCCTGGACCGAGGTAGGCGCGGGGTCGCGGGGGTGGGGCCGGGACACGGAGGGGGACCGGACCCGGGGGCCCATCTCCCCCCTCCTCGCCACTGTCCCCTAAACTCTCTCTGCGTCTCTCTGCGTCTCCGTCTCTCTGTTCTCGCACCCCCGCCCCATCTCGGCTCCCTCCCGCGCCTCTGGCCCGTGTGGGGTCCCCTCGGCCGGGCCGGGCAGCTCCTAGACGCAGTGCACGCCGCCGTCCTGGCCCGGGCCTCCGCCGGGCTCCGCGCCTTCCAGCCGGAAAAGGACGAGCTGCTCGCGGTCCTGGAGAAAACCCTCCGGCCCGACGTGGACCAGATACTGCGGCAGCAGGAGCGCTTGGCGGGGAGGCTGCGGGGTGAGCCCAGGGGGCGGGGCCTGGGCGGGCAGGGGCGGGAACGAGAGCCTGAGAGGTGGCAAGCGAACCGGGTGGGTGTAAGGGGTGGGGCCGAGAATCCCGACCCGAGACCCAGCTGGGCAGAGCAGGGGCAGGGGCCGGGGCGGGGTTGGGGCGGGGGGGAAGGAAGGGGAAGAAAGGGCGGGCGGGCACAAGGGACTGGGTCTCAGTGAGAGTCTGGTCGTGGCCGAGGCTCCAGGATGCGAGACAAGGGCGGGGTCAAGAGGGAGGTCCGGGCGTGGAAGGGCGTTGGGTTAGGAATGGAGAGAGGGACACCCAGTCGGGAGACTGGTGGAGGCACAGGCAGTGACAGACCTGACCCGGGATATCCCGGTCAGATGGCGGAGGCTCCCACTCCGCTCAGTAACCAAGAGAACCGGGTTGGAATCCGGACTCTCCCTCTGGGGCGTGGGACTTGGAGCTGATTGCTGCCGTTCTCAAAGCCTCAGTTTTCTCTGGTGTGAAATGATAGAAGAGGGTGCACAGAGTCTGAGCTCCTGTCCGCCTCGTGCTGAGCCCAGAGCCGCCTCCACCCCCTTTGCGGAGCCCCTGTGGAGGAGACCCAGGCTAGTGTCTTCCACTCCCAGTCGAGGTCCAGCGCCCCCTGGAGTCGTGCCTGCGCGGGAAGGTGGACACACAGCTGTCCCTGGTCACGCAAAAGCTGCTGAGCACCATGGAAGCCGTGCTCTCGGCAGTGCAGACCCTCCTAGCTCAGGGCATGGACCGCCTGTCTCGCCATCTGCGTGGGAACTCCTCTGGCACGCAGCTGCGCAAGGAGGTGAGCTCCAGTGTGTGCGTGTGTTTGTGTGTGGGGGGGGTGTTCATCCGATGGACCGGCAGTGTGTTAAATTTACAGAAGAGTTGCATGAACTGTTTCATCTTTCTGTTTGAAAACCTCTTTTGAAAACCTTTCTTGAACTTTGTTCTAGGCTGCTTTTTACTTATTGTAGATCACCACGCTATGGTCACTGGGGGCACAGTTTAAAACATGGTTGGGGGGAGGAGTAAAATGACAAGAATAGCATTTTAGCAACATGAGTCTGGAGTCACCTACCCTCAAATTCCTCCTCTTCCCATTCCCTTGTTGTTGGAGCCCACCCCATTCCCTAAGCCAGCGAATTCTGCTCCACACAGGTCACCTCAGTTCTTCTGATATTAAATGAAGACCTACTAAGAGCCAGGAAAACTTCAACTCATTAAGCTTCTGTTTCATAATCATCTCCTCCAGGAACTTTCCCTGCTCCCTCTCTGCATCCACAGCTACTTGTGTTTCCTTCCTCACAGATGGGTTTACATGCCCCTGTAGTTGTTTGTCTATAGTTTATCTCCCCCAACTTTTCTGTGAGCTCCTTGAGGCCAAAGACCATATTGGATTACTTCATTTCTGCAGCTGCAGAGCCCCCCAGCACAGAGAGGGCATCAGGTGGTGGGTGTAGATGTGACAAGGGCTGAGTGTGCCTATTTCCTCTCAGTCATGCCAGCACTGCATGTTATCCATTTTTTTCAGGTTTTACCATTTTATGTCTATCACACCATACCTGTTACTTTTATTATGCATTTTTGGGGTAATGACTGAGGTGGGATGTATTTCCATTTGCATTTCTCCTACTATGAATTGGCTGTGAGGTCCTTGGCCCTGCTTTTCCATCAACTGATGGTGCTTTTCTCACCTGCCTGCCACTGGAGCCCAGGTTTACTCATTTGGGGAGATGCCATGGGACCCAGAGCTGATGCAGACCTGCTACCATGAGGCTGAGCGAAGCCAGGGGCACCTAGGGCAGCTGGTGGTGCCATTTGGCTTCCTTGGAACACAGAGCCTGGTGTTTGGGGCCCAGGATCTCGCACAGCAGGTGAGGGGGAGAAGGAGGCTGAAGGAGGCAGGGGCAGCAGAGTCCACTGAACAGGTGCTAGGGAGACCGTGATGACCAACAGACCTAGCCTCCCTCACTGGGCTCACATGTGGTGGACAGGGCTGTGGTGCAGACACACGAGGTGCTATGGGAGCCCTGAGGAGGTGCTCGATTCATGTCCAGTTAGGAGGACCTCCAGGAGGAGAGGACTTCTGAACTGAGACAGCAGGGGGAAGAATGGGGGTGGGGTATGTCCTGGGTAGAGGGAAAATTGTGGATCAGCACCCGGAGGTGAGGGAGTTTGCCTGCATGTGGAGGAAATGAAGCCATTTAGAGATATTGGGTTGTAGGTTTCAATCGAGGGCAGAAAGGTGGGAGATGTGCCAGCAAGGTGGATGGGCAGATAGGTCAGGGACTTGAATATGGGGCTAAGGGGCCAGGCTCTGTCCTGAGGGCAATGGGGAGCACCAGCAGGTGTGTGAGCAGGTGAGGGGTGTGATCAGATTCAAGATTTAGGAAGCCCTACCTGCGGAAGGGGGACTGTTGGGGGCAGGAGTAGAAGAGGCAAGAAGGAGGCCTGAACCAGAATGGGTGCTGTTGATGGAGAGAAGTGGGGTGTGTTTGAAGGCCAAGGGAATGGGACCTGCTAATTGACATGGTGAGTGAAGGAGACAGGGACTGAGAAGACCAAGTGCTGCCTAGTACAGTTGTTCAATTTGTACACTGCACAAGAGCACTCAGACAAGGAGGCTGAACTCCGACCAGCTCTCTGCTCCCCAGACTGAGCACCCTGGCACCATCTTCCAGAGGGGAGGGCACTTTCTGCTAGATTACACATAGGTTCCCACTGATTGCCTGACTCCCAAGTCCTGAGTGGAGGGAGATGCTGTTTCTTGAGACAAAAAGGAGGTTGGGGAAAAGTGGCTGGTCGGGTCAGTCTGGATGCTGAGAAGGGTCAGCCAGGTAGTCGCAGGGCCCAGAAGGCCGCAGCATGGATTCCCAGGGGGCTTATCAGATGCTCTTCCTGCAGCTTATGGCCGACGCCGTGACCACCTTCCTACAGCTGGCGGACCAGGGTCTGACCACAGCCCTGGACTGCACCCAGGCTGCCCAGCAGCTGGAGAAAGTCCGGGGACGTGTGCTGAAGGTGAGGTCCGCCGGGAGGGCATGGGAGTGGGCCTGCCTGCTCCGATGGCCACTGGACCGGCCGCTGTGTGTGTCCGGCAGAAGTTCCAGTCGGACAGCAGCTCGGCGCAGAGCAAGTTCATCTGTGGGTGGCTACTCTGCATCTTCTTGCCCTTTGTGTTGCACCAGATGGAGGGGAGCTGCAAAGTGGTGAGTAAGAGGGCACGTGTGTGCACATCCTAGAGGACAACCAAGTGTCTGTCTCTTTCTATAAAGTGGGCAGCGTGCTCTCTCCGTCGGAGTCACTGTGACCATAAGAGACTCTTGTTCCCTAAGCCTTGTGGTTGGGGTGGATGGCTCTTCTGGGCTCCCACAATGCCCTCTGCTTCTCCCATGAGAGTGCTCAGCGTCTGTCATTTGAGAGCTGCAGTGGGGGCCCAGGCATCGTATATCAGTGGGTGACATGGGCTTCAGGGAAGGGAGGAGGCAAAGAGGGAATGTGTGTGTGTTGGGGGGTTTGCCGGGTGGTCAGGGAGGCTCTCGGTGAGAATGATACCTGAGAAGCAGTGAACTGAGGGCATGAGCCGTGTCCTGGGGAAGCGTGGTCTGGGCAGAAGGCCACAGCATGTGCAAAGACCCTGAGGTCGGACGGTGCCTGGTGTGTGGGAGGAATAGTGAGGAGGCGCGCATGGCTGGAGCTCGGTGAGTGAGGGCGTAGGAAGGGAGCAAGAGAGAAGGTCACAAGGGCCTGGTCACACAGGGGTGCCAGGCAGGGGTCTGCCTCAGTTGCTGACAAGATCCTCTCGCCGAGGCAGTTGGGTGGGAGGGCTAGCAGAGATAGCCGCACTATTCCCATTGAGATATGATGTGCTGTGTTTCACTGATCCCCACAACAACCTGAGGGAATATGGATCAAGGAGTCCATTGTAGAGATGAGGAAATTTAGTCCCAAGGTCCCCCCGCCGCTAATCAGGGTCAAAGTTACAACCCTCCCCTCCAGCCCAGCCCCTCAGCCGCCTCTGTTCCAGGAGCTGCTTGAGTTCGAAGGAGACGTCCTTGCCGTGGGCAGCCCGGCTCTGACCATCGAGGGCATCTCTAAAGACATTGTCCAGGGGGTCCTGCTGCAAAGGATTGACAGAGGTGAGCCCCATTCCTCTATGGCTCAAGGAAGCCTGGTGACCCCTGGCTGTGTGTACCATGCTCTACCACGTTCCCCATCACCTCTTACTTTCTGTTAACACTAGCCCCAGGGTAGAACTGGGACAGATGGGGACTAGGGTGAGTGAGTCTTCGAGGGGCAGTGATGGAAGTTCCCTAAAGGAGGGGGCATTGGAGCAAGGCTGTGAGGGGTGTGTAGGAGTTCTCAGGATGAAGGGAAGGAGGCAAAGTTCAGAAACTGGGGGTAGACATTTATATTTATTCATTCAGTAACCACTCCCTGTTCTTTCTGGGCTGACACTGAAACCCCCAGAGTTCTTGGATCTTCTGGGCTGGGGAGCAGCTCCAGAACCATCTCTTCTCCTTCTTTCTTCATCAGTTTGTTCATGACCTAATGCCTGAGACTGCAGAGATGTGTGCTGGGATGAGCGATGTGAGACTGAGGGCATGTCATGGCATCCACGTGGCTGATGCAGAGGACATGAAGGAGAATGGAAGGAGAGGAGGCTGGGGGCTGCCGGGGCAGGTGTGCAGGGCCTGAAATAACAGGCAGAGGAGGTTAGGCTTTATTGAGCAGGCAAGGGGGAGCCATGGAGAGTGTGTGAGCAGAGGGCAACAGTGACCATCCTGGAAGCCAGGGAGGAGGCTGAGGGCACAGTCCTGGAGGTGAAGGATGGACTCAGGCAGCTCTCCTCTTTCTTGGGAGAATCCAAAGACAGTAGGGTTCTGGGAGCCAGGAGATGAGGGTGAGGATGTCCTTGGTCTTTGGGCATCCAAACAAAAAGAACTAAATTCCTTTAGAAAAGGGATATTTTAATGGAGAAAAAGCTATTCTCTAATTGGAAAAAAAAAAATCCAGAAACAGCTAACTTCAGAGAGTTTCTGTTCCTAGAGGTTTTACATGTCCTTAATTGACTTGTAATGTCTGCTTGGAGTGCTATGTTGGCAGGTGGGGCTGGTAGGGGGCTCAGTGAAAGTGTGGGGATCAGCTAGCAATGTCTACCATGGGCACAGGTATGGAGAGAGGCTTATTTGAATATGGGTTCCTGGTTGAGACATTTCCTCCCATCCTTTGCCCTCTTGTGGCCTCTCAGAGAGAATGCATGGAATCCCCAGGTGGGTCCAAGGTTTTATCTCTCGCTTTAGAATTGAAAAAGGCCCTTGGTGCCAGTGACGTGTCTTGCACTCTGGATGGCTGCTCGGAGGCCCCATGGGACCAGACAGGAGTAGGTGAGGACCTCAAAAGCCCTTGGGCCATGCCAGTGAATTGTTGGGGGGTAGTGGGGCCTGGCATGGGGTGTAAGGGATGGTTGTAAGTGTGGATTCCTGGATGGAACAGCATATATATCTTATCCCCTGACCCAGCCAGGTTGGCCAAGCTCATGGTTAAAGGGCAATGGGGAGCCAGTGTTTGTCTGAGCCACAGAGGTACTCTCTGGCATGCATAGGAATTTGTGTCCCATTTCGTCTTGCCGGGACTAGGTCTCCATGGAGTCTCTCCCAGCAGCTACCAGTTCCCAACACTGCGAGGGGAGATTGTGGTGATGGGAGCCTTGGGTCCACCACAACAAGGGCTGCTCTGGGAGATGGGTATAGGGAGCCAGGCTCAGGGCCAGGGCAGCCTGGCCTACTGCAGGATCCTACAGCAAGCTCTTTGTTGGAGCAGTAAATGCATGTAGGGCTGAGGCTGACACTGCTGGTGGGGCAGGGATCCTCAACTCCAGCCGTGAGATGGAAATGTGTCATGGGGACTTCCCTGAAATGGGGCAGAAAACAACTGGTCCAACTAGAAGCAGACCGGTGGGCAGGACGGCTATAACCTGGATGTTCAGAATCCAGGGCAGGTGCAGGGATTCTGGAACAGCTCACAGCTCAATCCCCTTGTGTATTGCTATTGTGAGAGCCAACTAAGCAGCTCCCACATTTTTCAGCCACAGAAACTCCGAGATAATATGTGTTGTTTTTAGCTGCTAACTTTTGGGATCATTTGTTACACAGCAATAGCTAACTAATACACTAATACATTGCTGATCTGGGGTAGCCTCCCGTAGTTGATCACTGTAGATAAACTGATGAATATACATAAGTGCTGGGATAAATGGAGATTAAACTGTCTTAGAAAGACTTCTAGGTGTCAGAATATTTGGGGATTCGCAAGTGAGGATGAGGGATTGCAAATGGGCCCCTTAATCTATTTGACCAGAATCTAACCAATGATGGCCATTTTGCTTCTAGTCTTCCAACTAACTGTTAATGTTACAGGGAATGACCTTGTACATACTTTCCAGGCAAGTGCAGGTCTCTGTGGGTAAATCACCCAGTATGAAATCTCAGGGTTTTGAGCATTTGTGTTTGGTGTTTCAACAGCAGTCTCCAGAGCACTCTCCACCAGTCTGGTCCCACCTGGTGACCCTTACCTGTGTGCAGGTGGCCCATTTCCCCACAGACTGCACAGGCTACCAGCTGACTCAGGATTTCTCAGATCTTCTGAGTGAATAATGGCATCTTGGCATCATTTTTATGAGCATGTCTTGTTGGAGATGAGATTAAGCATCTTTTTGTGTGTTTAAGAACTGTTTTTAGCTTCTTTTCTGTGAAACTTTGTTCCTCTCCTTGGCCCACGTATCTTCTGGGCGCTTGTCATTTTCTGCTCAGTTTCTTTTGCTAGGCTTCCATTTACTGAGCATTTACTCTGTGCCAGGCATTTGATGTGTTTTGGCATCCTGATGACACTTTCTATTTTACAGATGAGGAAGCTGAGGCTCAGAGAGGAACTTGCCCTGAGCAGCCAGGCTCTGGTACCGAGGTCCAGTCACTCTGCCCGCTGCCTCCTCCTAGAACATTCCACAGCTGAGTCTTTGGACACCTCAGTCCTCGTTCCCATTGGATAAATGTCTACTAGTGGAATTTCGGAGTCAAGCATATGCACCATTTCAAGGCTTTTATAACCCTCATACCTCCACCTCATTCCTCTCCAGAAAAGCTGGCCTTTTTTTTTTACACTCCCATTAGCAGCATTTGTGCATATTCTCCATATCCTTTCCAAACACTAGAAATTTTCACAAAAGAAAAAATGTCAATTTGAGACACACACACATTTCATTGTTTAGTTTGAATTTCATTAATGATTACACTGAACCTAAAAATATGTTTATTGGCCATTTTTATGTTTGTGCTTTTTGTTGTTGTTGTTTTTTAAGTGAATTGCATGTTCATGGCTTTTGCCTACTTTTCAGGAGAGTTTATCTTTTTCTTATTGATCTCTAATAATTCTTTGTATATTAAAGATATTAATGCTTTGTTATACAGGTTACAGGTACTTTTATTCTCAGCCTGCTGTGGACCTTTTGGGTTTGTTTATTTGCTCCAAATCTTAACTTGGTATCAAGTTTCCCAGCTGAGAGTGAAGCATTTGCTGACTTCCCTCTGCTTGCCAGAAGAGTCATCTGTCTACTGGGGGTTGGCAGCTTCTCCCTATCACAAGCCTTCCAGCTGCTTCCGGAGCAGATTCTGAGGGATTTCCCCAGGGTCCTTCTTGGTTCAGCTTTCAGAGGGGTTCAGCTTCATGGAGACAGTTTCCTCCCATTCCGCCCTGGAGTTTTCAGCCTCCCCAAAAAGGAAGATTTTCTTCACTTTTCCTGATTTTACTCTCCAACTCAAACTTCTGACATACATTTGTGCTTTTACAGCCCTTGTACAGCTGTTTTTGTTTGTTTGTTTTTTTAAATTTTTACCCAGAACGTGATGTTAGCTCTGTAAAATTAGAGCAACAAAAACTTGTCATCCTGCCCTCTGAGAAAATCACTATTTGCTTATGGTTCTAAAATCTTCCAGTCTTTTCTCAGTTTATCAGGGTATGGGATGTGTCTTGTCACTGTTTTTCTAACTTAATATGAATGATCCTTCCTTGTCAGGTCCATAGAGTGTAAAATGGTTTTTGCCATTTTGTTACAGAAAGTTTCAAAACATACCCCAGAAGTACACCCCTGTGTGCCCGCTCTCGGATTCAGCAGTGACCAAGTGTGGCCAGATCCCTTTCCTCCACTCCCATCCCTCACCCCCTTAGTCAATTGTATAACCAGTACATTTTAGGCTGTGTTTCCAAAATATTCAGCTAAAAACTGAACTTGAGCAAAGGACTGTTGTGGAAAAAATGTGGAGAACAGAAGCAAAGGAGAGAAATGAAATTGGAAGAAGGGGATGGACAAGTAGAAGGACATGCGGAGGAGGAAGGGCAAGTATCAGGTGACTCTGCTAGCCAAGCTGGGAGATTTGGGGCTTTTGGATCAAGTCCACCGCCCTGTCCTACTTCCTTAAGTTCAGGCCCTACTGTCCCTTGAGCACAAGGCCACATGACCTGGGCCCTGAATTTTACTTAACAATACTGAATCTTTTCCTCCCGACCACCATATGAACAAATGTATACCTGAGCATCCTTCTTAAAACTTAATTTTTAAGAATGACACAAAAACAATCAATAGAAAGTACATTAGAGTATGGGGAAACAATCCCCTGGTAGCATTTCTATGGAAACTCCCACCCTGCCTCCGGAGCGCGTGCTCAGCACTTGCAAGTATCACGTGGCTCCATCTGACGCCAACCCTGCGGGGTCGGTAAGACCCTATTTTACAGATGGACAAACTGAGGCTCACACTGGGAGCCCACGGTGGGGGCTGAATTTGAAGCCAGGTCTGGGGACGCCAGGGACCCCGCGCTTAATACCCACCAGCCCTTGAGTACATCCCTGTGAAACCAGGTCCTAACTAGCCAGGTCCGCCTGGTGGCACAGACTGGGTCCTATACAAATGGAAGTGGTATGGCGTATCAGGCGAAGGTCCAGGCTGGGGCAGGCGTCAGGAGGCACGGGGTGTTCTGAGCTCTGACACCTTTACGGCACTGAGTCACGTGAAATGGGAAAGCTAGGAGCGCTCTGTGCCTTTAAGGCGGGAGCTGGGGGCCGGGCGTCGGGGCGGGCCCGCCGACTGACGTGCTCCTGGCGGGAGTCGCGTCAGCAGCACTTCGTGCCTTTAAGGCCCTCGGGAGGAGGGGTCCGGGAAGGGGGCCCAGACGGCTGATTCACGCCAGGCACTCTCCTCCCCTTTAAGGCGCGCGGCAGGGCGGGGTCCGGTGGCAAGCTCAAGGCGCGGTTCGCGTCCGCCGTCAGAAAAGCGGCTTAAAGGCGACGCGTGGCGCGATGGCGGCGGCTCCACGCGCGTGCAGGCGGCGCTGGCGGCCGCGCCCGGTGCTGCTGCTGCTGCTGCTGCTGCTGGCGCTGCCGCCCCCGGGGGGCCCGCCGGGCGCCGCCGCCTACTTCCCGGAGGAGCGCTGGAGCCCCGAGTCGCCGCTGCAGGCGCCCCGAGTCCTCATCGCGCTGGTGGCGCGCAACGCAGCCCACGCGCTGCCCGCCACGCTGGGCGCGCTCGAGCGGCTGCGGCACCCGCGGGAGCGCACGGCGCTGTGGTGAGCGCGGCACCCGCCTTCCCCGCGCCGGGCCTGCCGCCCCCTCCCCGGCGGCTCCACCCCGCGCGCTGCCTGCTGCCCTGGCCCGGGGCTGGCCGGACCCACGCGTGTCCCCTGCTTGCTTCCCTCTTCGGAGCGGGCCAGACGCGCGGGCCCTCTGCTTGCTGTCCCTCCCTCCCCGTCTCTGTCCCGCCGCTGTGGGACTGACCGACCGCCCTCTGCTTTCCGGCCCCGCGGGTACGGCAGATCCGGGACCACTGGTGCCCAGCCCAGGACTGGGCCGCTCTGCCTGGGACTAACCCTCAAGCCGCCTTCGGAGCGCTCACAGCTCCAAAGAAGGGGAGCCCGGAGCCCCCACGCTCCACACTGCACTTCCACTAACAGGAAGTCTTTTCAGCTTCTGCTGCATTGGATCCTGAACCCAGCCTGAGTCAGATCCCCTGCCCTCTAACGAGCGTGGGTGGGTGGGTGCGTGGGTAACGGGACCAGGTGGCCAAGGGTCGGGAGTGGATCCTTCCCGCAAGGGGAATGGGGCAGAGCCATGTCGGCTGACTGGTGACTTCCCGCCTCCTGCCTCGGTTTCCTAATCTGGAAAATGGGGGCATTAATATAACTCTGGTTGCCTTCATCTCCGAAGATTAACCAGTTAATGCACGTGAGGCCCTGTGCCTGGCATCTCTGGCTTGGTGCTCAGTGACCAGAAATGTGGCTATTATTATATTGTCCTTACTAGTCACCGCTGCTGTTGTTGGCAACTTATTAACAACTTATTTGAGGGGATAGCAGCTCTCCTCTTCATGTGGACTCCTAAATGGCCCTCACCCCTCCATCCCAGATTCCCTAGCCTGGATAATGCAAGCACACAGTTGGTGCTTAAGAAATGTTTGTTGAGGGGCGCCTGGGTGGCTCAGTCAGTAATCCTTTGCCTTAGGCTCAGATCATGATCCCCGGATCCTGGGATCGAGCCCTGCATCGGGCTCCCTGCTCCACCGGAAGCCTGCTTCTCCCTCTCCCACTCCCCCTGCTTGTGTTCCCTCTCTCTCTGTGTCTCTGTCAAATAAATAAAATCTTTAGAAAAAAGAAAAAGGAAATGTTTGTTGAATTAATGAGGAAGCACAGGCCACTATGAGATGGTGTTGTTCATAAGAGAGAATCGAGGAAGGTGGGATGGGGGTAGATAATATATACATTTTTAAAT
>NC_138369.1:10287387-10326916 GCF_054177405.1 Leptonychotes weddellii
TTAAAAATCAATCAATCCTAAGAGTTCCTCCTAAGAGTTCTGTAATGCATCGTGGCCTGCGTGTCTTCACATCCCAGTGCACAGGGACACCCTCGCCTGATCCTTTTCCGTGGCGCGATTCCTAGCTGCCTCGACTCGCTCTGCAGTGGGATGGGGCCGGAACTTCTCTAGCTGATTCGCCACTGCTAGACTCCTGGGTTGTTCCCCAGTTTGTGTGACCAACAGCACTGCAGTGAGCCTCCTTGGTGACACGTGGTTTTGGGGGGGACCAGCAGGAACCCCCCCCAGCCCCCGATGGTGACCCTGTTCCTGGGTTGGTGGATTTCATTCCATGCTGCACCAAGCAAGTTACCATCTTTTTTTTTTTTTTTTTAAATGTTTTATTTATTTATTCATGAAAGTCAGAGAGAGCGAGGCAGAGGCAGAGGGAGAAGCAGGCTCCCCGCCCAGCAGGGAGCCCGATGTGGGACTCGATCCCAGAACCCTGGGATCATGACCTGAGCCGAAGGCAGACGCTCAACCATCTGAGCCACCCAGGCGCCCCAAGTTACCATCTTTTTATCCCAACATGTAAGGCGCTAAAGGAAAACAAAAGGCTTACGTAAAGATCTGATTCGTACGCTCTTTATCAGCACGTAATTCACGTTAGACAAAGTGCCTTCCTCCCAGCCACTCCCCGAGGAATTGGCCTCTGCTTCCACCGTCCTACTCATGGACAGGCGCTGCCTGTTTGAAAAGTTCCCATAAATGGCTCTGTATGGTACACTCACTATCATGTTCCATGTGCCCCCCCAGAGGCATGTCTGGGCCCCATTTGTGTTGCTTTGTGCCGTGTGGTCTGTCCCTTCTCTTGCTACGGAGTGCATTTCATTGTGTGAGCGTTACTTGGCTTGTCACTAGGGGGAGAGCCGGCCGTGGAGGAACCAGAACCGGCTGGCTTCCAGGGCCACATCTGCTACTCCAGGATCCCCAGACTGCCCCCCTCCTCCCCTCCAGGACTCTGGCCTCCGCCCCAGCTGTTCAGAGCTATGGCCAGCCCAGGTCAGTCCCGTAGCCCCTGCTGATGCTCTGTTGGGTATTTTGCAGTTTGTGGATGCAGACAACCTGATCCTCAACCCGAACACGCTAAGTCTCCTCATCGCTGAGAATAAGACAGTGGTGGCTCCCATGCTGGATTCGCGGGCCGCGTACTCCAACTTCTGGTGCGGGATGACTTCCCAGGTCAGGGTGCTGCTGGGGTAGGGTGGGGGCGGGGGATGGTGGGGGCGAGCGAGTGGGGACTGTGGCTGGAGCCTAACTTACCACACCACTTCATGGTGAGCACTTTACAACACCATGGTGATAATCCTTAAATAGCTCCTTTTTTTTTTTTTTTTAAAGATTTTATTTATTTATTTGACAGAGAGAGACACAGCGAGAGAGGGAACACAAGCAGGGGGAGTGGGAGAGGGAGAAGCAGGCTCCCCGCGGAGCAGGGAGCCCGATGCGGGGCTTGATCCCAGGACCCTGTGATCATGACCTGAGCCGAAGGCAGACGCTCAACGACTGAGCCACCCAGGCACCCCTTAAATAGCTCCTTGATGGAGGGTCTGTGATTGTGCCCTCTCCTCCCCACCCCCTTCCCAGTCACTGCGGCAGAAACAGAAATACAGGGAGAGAGGACTTGACTTGCCTAAGCTCACACAGCTAGGAAGCCGTGGTGCCAGGTAGGACTTTAGGCACAGCTTGATCCAGGTGTTCAAACAACATTCCTGTCTTCCTCCATCCTTTGGGTGGGGCTTCATTTTCAGACTCCTGGGGCACAATCCCATCACCATCCAGCCAAAGTCCACTTTGGGCCTTGTCTAGTCTCCTCCTACACCTGAGCCAATTCCTGAAGCCAGGAAAATGCCAGGTTCTGATTGGCCAAAGCCTGGGCCATAAGTCCCACCCTAGGGTTGAGGCTGGGATTGTGGGCAACACCAGGAGGAGTGAAAGAGTAGGTGCTGGAGTGGGGGCCAAGCCAGAGCCAGGACCCCCTTCCTGTCTCCTCCTATCTTTTTAATTGACGTGCAATTCACATAACATAAAACTCGCCATCTTAAAGTGAACAGTTAGGTGGTTTCTATTTAAAAAAATATGTCATAGCCCAAGTTCCCTGAGGTCCTACTTCTGATGTTCAATCCTGTGTAAGTCAGGGAATCACAAATATCCAGTCCCTTTCTCAGCTTTCCCATTTCCTCCTTCAAGTGCTTCCTTTCTGATTTGAAGTGTTGAGCTAGGTCTGCGGGCGCACAGCTGCTTACCTTCCCCCATCTGCCCCTGCCCCACCGCCTGAGGCTTCGGGGGTGGACACGAGGCCTGACCACGCCCAGAGCTCTGCATTCAGGGGGAGCCCACCACAGCCAGAGGCTGGCATCTGGGTCCCGCTCTCCAACTGTTCTGTGCCTCCCCTTGTCCCAGGCCTCCAGCCTTACCTCTAGGGTCCCCCATATAGAGCTGCGCCCTCCTCCCTGCAGGGCTATTACAAGCGCACGCCTGCCTACATCCCCATTCGCAAGCGGGACCGCCGGGGCTGCTTTGCCGTTCCCATGGTGCACTCAACCTTCCTGATCGACCTGCGGAAGGCGGCATCCAGGAACTTGGCGTTCTACCCTCCTCACCCTGACTATACGTGGTCCTTTGACGACATCATCGTTTTTGCCTTCTCCTGCAAGCAAGCAGGTGAGCCCACAGGGAGTTTGCCAGCACGGGGGCATCTGTCTGGCTCTCTGGGACCAGTGTCGAGCCCACAGAAGGTTCGCAGAACCAGAACTGCAGGGTGCAGGGACGGCTACAGGTGTGGCTGTATCCAGGTGTTCAGGTGATGTCCCCAGGACTCCCTTTCTCCCCAGCCTTGGCTTTGCCGGGTCACTTCACTCCCCATATCTTTAAGACCTCTTTATTGAAGGTTATTTTCATCTTGATATTCTCCTGTGTTCTCCCAGTTTTCTGTAGCTGAGCATAATTACTCCCTATTTGTACCGTTAGGGAAGAAACATTTTAAAGAGAAAGAGAACACAGCCAGCCACAGTTGACCTCTCATTTTTTTTTTAAACCATGGTTCGGCAAACAATGGCCCATGGGCCAAATCTGGCCCACCATCTGTTTTTCTATAGCCACAAGCCAAGTATGTCTTTTGGGTTCCTGGACCTAATTCTATCATGAGTGTGTGTCGGGGGAGGGGGGAAGCTTCCCCACACCAACAAGCCATTGTCTCTGTAGGACAAGCAGGGTGTCCTCCAATTCAACTCAAATCTGACACTATCTTTCCAGAGATAGTATCAAATCCCACAGGCTGAGGAGGGCTCAGTCCAACAAGACTGCCGCCCACCGCAACTTCAGATGCCGGCCACAAACCCATGTTCTCATTGTGCTTCTGACCAACTGGCTATAAATCCGAGGCTCCCAAGATGCTCTCCCTGGGTTCCATTAATTTCCTAGAGCAGTGCACGGAATTCAGGAAACCCATCTACTCACTAGATGACTCGGTGTAGTATAAAAGGATATAACTCAGGAGCAGCCTGTTGAAGAGATGCCTAGGGTGAGGTATGTGGGAAGGGGTGCAGAGCTTCCTTGCCCCCGCCAGGCTCCAGGTATGTTACTCTCCCCACACTCCACGTGTTCACCAACCCAGAAGCGTCCTGAACTCCATCCTTTTGGGTGGAGCCTCCTTTGGAGGCTTCATTACATAGACACGATTGATTGAATCATTGGCGCTTGGCAATCCAACCTCTAGCTCCTCTCCTCTCCGCAGAGATCAGAGGGGTAGGACTGAAAGTTCCAACCCTCTATTCATGGTTGATTCCGCTGGCAACCAGTGTGTGTGTTGGGGGAGGGAGGTTCCTCTTTAAATGCTTTCCAAAAGTCACTTATTAACGTAAGAGACACCTTTAAGCTCCCAACATCTAGGAAATTCCAAGAGTTTTGGGAACTGAGCCTGGAACTGTGGACGAAGACCAAATATATATGAGAAGTCTATATTTGGTCATCTGAATGGAAAAAAAAATGAAGAATAACATTTTGTGACATCTGAAGATTGTATAAAATTTGAATCTCAGTGCCTATAAATAAAGTTTCATCGGCTCGCAGCCACGCCTATTCATTTAAGTTTCATTTCTGGCTGCTTCTGCCTTCTAGCTGCAACTGAGTCATTGAGACAGAACTGTCTGGCCCACAAGCGTAAATATTGACCATCTGGCCCTTTACAGAAAAGTTAACCAGTTCAGGTGAAAATCATTTTTCGCTGGGTTTTTTTACTTAAAAAAAAAAAAAAAGATATGCCCAAAAGCTTAAACCACCCCGAAAAGGGCAAATGCAGATGGGGGTGCCGTTCCTGCCCTCCGGTTCAGCCGCATCTCCTGTTCCTGCCTCAGGGTGGCTTCTTGTACGGTTGTGGGGGTGGCCGTGCGGCGGAACCGCGGAACCCCTGGGGGGATTGAGGCGGTGGCCATGCGAGGCGCTCTCGTTAACAGCTCTGGAGTTTTTCCGGGCCTCCCTGCCAGCGCGAACCCCTGTTCTGGCTCCTGGTCCCAGCTGGAGAACTGAGGAGTCGCTGCCGGGTGCCGGGTGCCGGGAGCAGGGGGACCTGTTGAGGTTCCAAGCCCGCCCTGGGCGGTGCGGCTGGGCTGGGGGGGGGGAGGGGCGCTGCTGCCTCTACCGTATTCACGTTGGGTTGTTGTTCCCTCGGCCGCAGAGGTCCAGATGTATGTCTGCAACAAGGAGGCGTACGGCTTCCTGCCTGTGCCACTGCGAGCACACAGCTCCCTGCAGGATGAGGCCGAGAGCTTCATGCACGTGCAGCTGGAGGTCATGGGTGAGTCCGCCCGCGCCAAACGGGGAGGGCCGAGTCACCTCCCTTTCTCTGCCACCTCAAGTCGGGCGCCTGAACACTGATGGAGCGTGTGTCTGTCGCTTTGCTGGGAGCGGGAGACCCAGCATGAACAAGGTGGATGGTTGTCCCCACTCTTGCAAGCACGGCATCCTGAGAGCAGTCAGGGTGGGCTCCTGGGAAGACGTGGCATGAAGATGCAGGGTGGGTAGGAGTTAACCAGGAAGAGGATTACAGCTGGAGGGAGCAACACGGGCAAAGGCCAGGAGGCTGGAGGGAACGTGAGCTCAGAGAACAGCCAAGGTTGACGGGGCAGAAATAAAGGTGGCGAGCTGGGCAGAGCTGGCAGGTGGGACTGGGGCAGGGGCCTTGGACACCAAGCTGAGGAATGGGCCTTTTCCCCAAGGGCAGTTGGGAGCCATAGAGGGTATGGGAGCAGAGGGGCAGCAGGTTTTCGCTGAGGGACCTTTATGTGCACGGGCAGTGCCTGGGACACCACCATTTCGGGCTGTGTCCTCATCCATGCCCCTGCCAAACTCCAGACCCACCATTATTTAATATTTATCTTAAGCAGACATTTTTTTTTTTCACTTGAATACATTTTTTTTTTTTTTTTTTAGATTTTATTTATTTATTTGAGAGAGAGAGAATGAGACAGAGAGAGCACATGAGAGGGGGAAGGGTCAGAGGGAGAAGCAGACTCCCTGCCGAGCAGGGAGCCCGATGCGGTACTCGATCCAGGGACTCCAGGATCACGACCTGAGCCGAAGGCAGTCGCTTAACCAACTGAGCCACCCAGGCGCCCTCACTTGAATACATTTATTTAAAAAAGGAAACTAGGTATTTTTACCATAGTTGCAAGTTCATGTCTTTCTAATATATATACAGATAAATCCATAAACTAGTAAACTAGCCATCCTTCTAGTGGGCCCCTGACATGGGACAAGCACATGGGGCTGAGCTGGCTCCTGCCCCAGCTGGGGAGCTCCAGGGCCACCACACAGTGATACATGTCTACTTCTATGAGGACCTGGCCGTGTGCTGGCCACACACATTCCCCAGAAGGCCCCTGGGGCAGCATGGCTGATCCCCCCACTGCACAGACAGGGAGGAGACCTGCTCTGGGGCTCCTTTCCCACTCTTAAACCTCTCTCCAGAAAGTTCTGTCTATGGCACCCCCTGGTGGCTGAAGATGGAACCGCACCCTGCCCTCTTTGTTTTGGGGGATTTGGGGTATTTTGAGGTGACACCTGGAGGCTGCAAGGTCACCAGGGTGAAGACCCCTGCAGTACCTGAGTGTTTGTCACACACAGTTGCCCAGGCCTGGTCCAGCAGCCCCACCAGGCCGCAATCACAGAGGTGGGTCTCTGCTCATCACCAGCTCCAACTGGTGATTGGCCCCTGAGAAATGTCTCCCAGGCCGCCATAGTTTTCCTACTTGATTTTATTATTTTTTTAAATTTTATTTTTATTAATAAGTTTTATTTTTATTATTTTTTATTTTTTGAGAGAGCGAGAGAAAGCACGTACGAGAGCAGGGGCGGTGCAGAGGGAGAGGGAGGGAGAGAGACTTAAGCAGACTCCACGCCCAGCAGAGCCCGATGCGGGGCCCTTGTGAGAACATGACCTGAGCCGAAGAGTCAGACACTCAACCGACTGAGCCACCCAGGCTCAGTTAGAAACTATTAGAAACTGAAGTCACCAGAGGGGTGAATATATTCCTGTGTCTCGAGGGCCAGAGCAAAGCATACAGAACAAACAGAAGGAGGGTCTGGAGGTTTCAGATATTTGTGTAAATCCTTCCTTCTGGTCTGGGCGGAGACTGCATTTTCTCTCCATCCGTATGTGGGTACCTGGACCCGGGCTGTGCATATGATTTTTCATGCGTTCGAAAGTCTGACGATGAAATTTCAGACTTGCAGAAAGGCTCAGTGAGATCCCTGTGGGTGGGGAATCCTGTAACCTGCTTCCTTCCCCGCCCCCTGCTCGTGGACAATGGAGCATGTTTCCCCATCGGCCCCGTAACCCTTGCTTAGTATAAATCCTGTTTGTTGAGTGTTAACGCACACTGTGGTAATGGGTGGTGTGCGTGTGGTGTGATGATTGCTTTTATATCCTGTCACCAGCCACAGGCCAGGCCCTGGCCTTGCCCTGGCCCTCCCGCCACCCCAATTTCATCGGCTGATGGGTTGTGGCGGTCCCGTGCTTCTGTAAGTGGAATCACGCAGCGTGCCTCTCTCAAGCGCCATGTCTTCTGCCCAGCGTCTCACGGGTGCTGGCATGACCGCCGTGTGCAGCTGCAGCTCGTTCCCTGTCTTGTTGTGTCATGTTAACCATAGATTTATCCAGTCTTGGCTGCATCACACGTTACTTTACCAGCCTTCTCATGAGGGACCCGGAGGGTGTTTCCCATCTTCCCCAGGGTTGCTGTGGATTTCCCATGCACGCGTGTGAGGGAGATCCAGACATGCTCAGTGGGCGTGAAGTTAGGAAATACCTACAAGGTTGCTCTACTTCTTAAACCAGTTGCAAGGTCTGCGGGTCCCCAAGACCACGCTCAGGTTTGATAATTCACTAGCAGGACACAGGACTCACTGGAAGCTGTTACGCTCACAGTTAGGGTTTATGACAAGCGAAAGGACACAGGTTACCGTCAGCAAAGGGAAGGGGTGTCTGGGGTGGAGACACCCAGGGTGTTTCGTGCATGGAACTTCTGGGTGTCCCCTGTCTGTGGAGTCTTGTGGACAGCTTTCACTTTTCCTGGCACCAGTGTGTGACAACAGGCATGGTGTACTACCGTCCAGGGATGCTCCCTGAGCCTCGGTGTCCAGGGTTTTTACTGGGGCTCACTCACACGGACCCGGCTGACTGCCACACGGGTGATCTCCGTCTCTAGCCCCTGCAGGGGGCGAGCTGATTCCATGTGGCCTAAGACCCCTACCCTAAATCACACCCTTGGCATAGACCACCCAGCGTGGCCCAAGATCCCAGGCAAACAAAGATAGTCTTGTCAGGCAGAATATTCAGAGGGCTTCCACCTCTCAGGAGCTGGGCACAAAGGCCAGGCCTCTCTTTGGCGAAATTTGATTATTCACCCCCATGACGGGTCTGGAGGTGTTAGGTTTTTATAATCACTGTGATGTGACTTTCTGGAAAGGCTTCACTGCTTTGCTCCTGGATGCCTGATGTGCTCCATTTTCCCAGAACTGACGACAAAGAGTGAGGAGATCCTCCCTCCCCACAGGCAGGCCTTGTTGCCCTCCATAGCTGCAAGTGGAGGGGCAAAAGCTCAGGAGAGGGGAAAAGGCATCTGGAGTTTGAACCTGGGTGCTCAGATCCCAACATCTTGCCCTTGGTCTCCAGCTCCCCAAAGAGGGCAGGGGGGAGGGGTAGCCAGAGCTGTGAAGAGCCCTGGACGGGAGGAAAGCCCAGGGATGCAGTGTCCCTGGGGGACCAGGTTGGCTTTGGGCTGTGCCCTGGCCTGTCCCAGACAGAGGGGCCTGTGTCTATCCCTCAGACTCACACAGGGCCTGTATTCTTGATGGGGCAGATGCCGCAATCACCGTCAGGCTGGGCTCCTCTGGGCCAGCCTCCCCAGCCTCCTATCCGCCCGTGGATCTGATCCTTCTGAAGGAAGCCACCAGGGTGTGCCAGGCCAGGCCCCCGGGGACGTGGTCTGAGCACTGTTCATAGCAGCGAGAAGGGCAGTGATCATGGCCACTCTGAAATTCTTGCCATACCTTGGCTTGTAGACACGCCACTCCAGTCACACAGGCCCCTTCCCCTGGTGTGTCTCTGTGGTCTCCCCTCTGTGTGCGTGGCTGGATCCAAATTGCCCATTTTGATAAGGACCCCAGTCACTATTTTAACTTGATTGTCTTTGTAAAGACCTTATTTCCAAATAAGGTCACATTCTGCAGTACTGGAGGTTAAGATGCCAACATATTGGGGAGGACACGATTCAACCCATAATGTGTGTCATTTCATGGCATCTTCTCCTGAAACCTCTGGGTGGAGGAGGTTTTTAAAATTGGAGTCCCGGGGCACCTGGGTGGCTCAGTCAGTTGAGTATCTGACTCTTGGTTTCAGTTCAGGTCACGGTCTCAGGGTCCTGAGATTGAGCCCCGTGTCGGGATCCACGCTCAGCAGGGAGTCTGCTTGAGATTCTCTCTCCCTCTGTCCCTCCCCTCCCCAACTCATGCACACTTTCTTTCTCTCAAACAAGTAAATAAATCTTTAAAAAATAAAAAATAAAATTGGAGCCCCATTTTATAGATGAGGAAAGCCAAGGCCCCGATAGGTCAAGGTCATACAGCTTGCCATCATTTCTTTGTTCATTCTATGAGTAATTATTGAGTGCTTGCTGTGTACCAAGCGTTGGGCATTGGGGACTCAGTGGGCAGACCTGGTGTCTGTCCTGCAGGGCTTGTGGCCTACAGACAGAAAGCCAGGGAGGTGGGCCCACAGGATTGGGGTTTGATGATGGAAAGCCAGATGCTGTGGGAGCCAGGAGGAGGTCCCCTGCTCCAGCTCAAGAGGGCATCTTAGTTGAGAACTCAGGGGAAGGAGGGGAGGAGGGAAAGGTGTTTCAGGCAGAGGCCCAGCACGTGCAAAGGTCCTGAGGTAGGAAGGGGTGCATTTGGGGCAGTGCCAACAGCCAGAGTGAGGGGTTGCTGGGGGAAAGAGACTAGCACCAACATTGTGCATGGTGCCAGGCTAAGGAGCTCAGGGTGTCGGGGGTCCCAGAGGGGCTGGGGGAGGGAAGGGACATTGTTAAGAGGCTAGAGCCCCTCCCTCAGTGACCCCGCTGACAACCCCCCCCTTCTGTCTGCCTCACAGTGAAGCACCCGCCAGCGGAGCCCTCCAGGTTCATCTCAGTGCCCCCCAAGACGCCAGACAAGATGGGCTTCGACGAGGTGAGCCAGGCCTCCCCTGGCGGGCTGGGGTGGGGGGGCGGGGGCTGGCCCGGAGGGTGCGACCAGAGCTCTGGGCCGCAGGTCTTCATGATCAACCTGAAGCGGCGGCAGGACCGGCGGGAGCGCATGCTGCGGGCCCTGCAGGCTCAGGAGATTGAGAGCCGGCTGGTGGAGGCCGTGGACGGCAAGTGAGTCTGGAGTCCCGCCGCGGGGGGAGGAGCCGGTGGGCACCGGGCTGTAGACCACTCCCTGGCAGGCCCGGCTGGGTGGGTCTTTCTCTGACCCCCCCTCTCCCCGCCCCCAGAGCCATGAACACCAGCCAGGTGGAGGCACTGGGCATCCAGATGCTGCCTGGCTACCGGGACCCCTACCACGGGCGGCCCCTCACCAAGGGTGAGCTGGGCTGCTTCCTCAGCCACTATAACATCTGGAAGGAGGTAGGTCTGGCAGGGGAGGGGAGGGCAGGGCCGTCCTCAAGCTTCTGGCAGCTCAGGGAGGGACTCGCTGGCGCCCCCTGCAGGCTTCTGAAACTTGGGCAGGACACAGGGCCTCTGTTTCGAGATGACTTCACCTGCATGTCACCTGCAGCCTGGCTGGGGCAGCTGCTGTCCTTCCATTGTGCAGATGGGGAAGCAGACTAGGGAGGGAGGGATGAGCCCGGCTCCCACAGAAGGTGGGGTCTCAGGCCCAGGACCCCCAAGGGAGGCCTCTTCCCACCCCACTGTCTTTGGAGCCTGGACTCTGTGCTCAGCATGTACAAGGAGAAGTGATGGCCGCAGGGACAGTAAGCAACGCTAACCCCGCGCCAGCGGCTCGTCAGCCAAGCTCAGAGGCCGAGAGTCAAACCTGGAGCCACCGGGCATGGGGCCAGATGGGGCATCCGGGCGTTTGAGGTGACAGTGCTCTTGCCCTGAGTGAGACTCGTCATGGACGGCGTGGGGCAGAGGCTGTGGTATCTGAGTGGCCCGACCCCGGTTCAAGCCCAGCCCTGCCTCTTAGAGGGGTGAGCTCTGTGAGCAAGGAGGGTGCTCTGTTCTTGCAGATGACAGTCACCCTCCTCAGTCTTGAGGATTCTCAAGTGCATTCAGCGAGCACCCATGCACCTGCTGTGCATCTGGCCTGGTGTTGGGAATGTGACAGCCAGCAAGACAGATGTGGGCCCCTGCGGGGGGCTCACAGCCCAGGGATGTGGGGTGACTGATGGCAAACCACAATAAACTAAGTGCAACGCACCCACAGGAGGGCCATGAATTGTCCTCGGCTGACAGCTTTGGCCAGTGGTTGGGGAGGGCCTAGTAGGTGACATTTGACCTGAGGCCTGAAGGCTGGGGGCCTGCCTGCCGCTGCACTGGGGGGTGCTCTGCGTCGGCACAGGCACAGACCTTGGGGTAGGAAGTAGAAGCCAGGCCAAGGCCAAGGTCAGGGCACACGTCACCAAGTGTGTGAGGAGCTGATGGCCAAGAGGTCCATCCAGACGATGGTGAGGAAGGCTTGTGTTTGCTTCTCTCCTGATGCCCCAGGGCCTTGAAGCAGAGCTGACCTCAGGGTCAGGTCTGCCCTTGGTCTCTGTCTGATGTGGGCGGGGCATCCTCCCTCAGGTTGTGGACCGTGGGCTGCGGAAGTCGCTTGTCTTCGAGGACGACCTGCGCTTTGAGATCTTCTTTAAGAGACGCCTGCTGAACCTCATGCGGGACGTGGAGCGGGAGAGTCTGGACTGGGACCTCATGTGGGTGTGGGGGCAGGGCTGGCCATGGGGTCTGGGCCCTGGGTGGCACTGGGGTGGGGCCGGGGCTCGGGGGCTCAGTTTGGAGTGGGGTGGAGCTGCAGTCTGGGGCTCAGAAGTGTGGCGCAGAGCCTGGAGGTCTGAGGGTCTTTGCAGGTTAATAGGCTGGGCCGACTCTTGGGGGTGTGGCAGAAGGGGACTCGGGTGTAGCCTGTGTGAGGGGCCCCATGGTCCCTAGATCCGAGAGCAGTCAGGGTTTGGCCTAAGGCCTGGGGCGTAGGGCCTGTGGGGTAGGGCCAAAGGCCTGTGAGGATGACCTGGAAATCTAGGGACCTGGCCTGTGGGGAGGGGGCTCTGTCAGGGCTTGGAGACTTGGTGAGTCCTGTAGGAGATGGGGTATGCCTAAGATTTGACTTGGAAGCCTGTGCGCATGGCTGAAGATCTTGGGGTGTGGGCTGGGGTAGGTGTGGCCAGGGCTTGGGGGGTGTGCCCAGGAGCTGGGGGCGTGGCTGAATGTGGGGGCATACCCAGGGAGCCTGGGTCTTAGACCAGCACTAGGTAGGATGTGGCCAGCATATTTCTGGAACAGTCCTTTTGAATCTCCTCTAAGTGAGTTGGTTCGCCCTCCCCCCCGCCCCTTCTCTCTCCTGCGCACAGGGCCCTGATGCAGGTTCTAGGCCCCAGACTCTGGGCCGTGCTAGTAATAGGTGTAGAAACCATATCCCTTCATCCCCAGCTACTCACCACATTCTTGCACCTTGCCCAGCTGCCCCACAGACTTCTGAACTTAGAGCAGCTTCCCTCCTAGCCCCACTCCTTCCTGTGGTTCAGCCTCACAGAGTGTCCAGGACGTCTTCCCCTTTCCAGTTCCAAATCCTCCCATGGCTCCCTAGTACCCTTGGAAAAAACTCATCTCCCTGCACGTCCCAGACGCCTGTGATCCTCCCTGGTCCGGCAGCCACACCAGCCTCCTGGTTGCTCCCCGGAACACACCCAGCCCGCTCCCACCCCAGGGCCTGACGGAGGCTCACTGGATCTCAGACTTGCACAGTTAGCATTCTCCTGCGGGCGGAAGAGGGTGACAGGACCCTGACTCCGCCCCTGCAGCTACGTGGGCCGGAAGCGGATGCAGGTGGAGCACCCGGAGAAGGCCGTGCCGCGCGTGAGGAACCTGGTGGAGGCCGATTACTCCTACTGGACGCTGGCCTACGTGATCTCCCTGCAGGGCGCCCGCAAGCTGCTGGCCGCCCAGCCGCTCTCCAAGATGCTGCCCGTCGACGAGTTCCTGCCCGTCATGTTTGACAAGCACCCAGTGTGAGACGCTCGCTGCGGGCACACGGGCCGGGGTCTTGCCGTGCGTCTGTCCTGGCTCGGTGGGCGTGGGGCTGGCGGACCCCCGGGTCGCCTCTTTTCCTCTGCCTACTCCTACCTCCATGCCTGCCCCCCCCCGCCCACTTCTGTCTCAGTCTGTCCCCTCCCACCTCCCCCTCCATCTTTCCCCGACTCCCAATCCACGCCGGTCCCCCCTCTCCCCGCCCGCCCCCCAGGTCCGAGTACAAGGCCCACTTCTCGCCCCGCAACCTGCGCGCCTTCTCGGTGGAGCCCCTGCTCGTCTACCCCACGCACTACACGGGGGACGATGGGTACGTGAGCGACACGGAGACCTCAGTCGTGTGGAACAACGAGCACGTGAAGACCGACTGGGACCGCGCCAAGTCCCAGAAGATGCGGGAGCAGCAGGCCCTGAGCCGCGAGGCCGAGAACTCGGACGTCCTGCAGTCGCCACTGGACAGCGCGGCGCGCGACGAGCTCTGAGCGCCGACGGCCAAACGCCGAAGCCGGCCTCGCGGGCCCGCACCCCCTAGCCCCCCGCAGACCCCGGCAGGCGGCGGAGGCCTCTCTCCCCGCGAGGGGCGTGCAGCCGGCTCGGCAAGCACGTGCACGCAGGCAGCTTTCATGCAGGGCCTACTGTATGCCGGGAGCGGGCCTTGGCGCCGGGGGATCAGGGGAACCAGACCTCGTTCGTGTCTTCGGGTGCCGAACACTTGAAGTCCTCACCGGGTACCGGGCTCCCGTGTTCGGCGGCGGGTGAGGCATAATTATCCCCTCAGCCGGTGATTGATTAAGCCGTCAAGCTTGTTTTGATTCCCCCCCCCCCCCGCGTCCCCCACCAAGAATCAGCACTAGTGATACACAGTCATTGTTTTAATTCATTGAAGTATTTATTGAATGCCTACTGTATGTTGGGCACCAGCCGTTCTGGGCTCTGAGAATATTGGGGTAAACGAGACACTTTTCATTCATTTCTCTGAACACCTGTCAAGCACCCACTCTGTGCCTGGTACTTGGGACCCAAAGACAAGTCCTTATTAACTCAGCATTTATTGAGTGCCTGCTGTGTGCTGGGAACTGAGCTTGGTGCTGGGGGTGAAGATGAACCAGGTGCTTTTCACTCTTGGATTGGCTTCTTCCCGACTCATCTAGAGAGCACCTACTGTGGGCCAGGCATTAGTGATACCAAACAGTGTGGCAGTTGCTGGGTCAGCATCGGATCACCCACGTGTGTGCGGGGCCACATGCCCAGGGCTGGGCCACCGAGATGAACAAGATGAGTCTTCTTTCTTCATGCAGCAGGCGTTTATCGAGCACCTACTGCGTACCAGACCTCATGGACCCCCAGTGGGACTGGAGAATGGTTGGCTGAGAGTTTGATCCCCACCTGTTCCTCAGTCACCCAAGTTGTGCGCAGACAAAGCCCCCCCACCACCCAGGAGGGAGGGTGGCTCTCCCCTCAGCAGGGGCAGCTGCAGGTCCCAGCGACCACATGGCCACACGCAGGCTCCCCTGGACCCGGCCCCCCTGGCGGGGGCAAGGAATGAATACAGGGGCTGGGTCTCCTGTGCTCACCTGTCACCCTGTTTGCTTGACCTCCCTGGCCTGCATCTCAGGCGTGGGCTCTGCCCGCTCCGTGGGGTTCCTACATTCAAGGCTTTGGTGGGACTGTGTTTGAGGCCCTGCGTGGGCTCGGCTGCACCAGGGTACTGCCCGTGGCCCGGGCAGGTGCTCCCCGGCATGGGCTGGAGGACTCGCTGTGCCTTCAGCCTAGAATGAATGTCAGAACCAGCCAGCGGTGCTTTGCTCTCTTAGGGATACCTGCTCACTGGGTCAGGTCCTGGATAACTTGCTTATTTTTTTATTAAACGTTCCTGGTTGGTTTTCACATCAGTCTGTGTTCTTTTCTTGGTCCACTGCTCTACTCACCACCAACACACACACTACCCCCCCCGCCCCCCACTGCTGGCCAAGATGTGGGAGGAGACCAGGCGCTGGAGGGAAGCCCAATGGTGGAGGGATGAGGGGGGAGGGTGTAGTGAGAGCCCCTTCTCCTGGCCTGCCCCATAAAACTTCCCTGAAATAGCTCAGGAACAGCTGGGGCCTACCGCAATGTATCCTGTGGGGTCAACTGCAGGATCATCTCCGATGACAGAGTGAGGAGAGACGCTGTCATGTTTTGGGGTCTCCAGAAAACAGACTCCAAGATGAGGATTTGAGTTGTCCCAGAAGTGACCCCAGGAAGCCCCGATGAGGGGTGGGCACGTGAGACGAGGAGGGGAGGAACCCTGCAGGAGGCGTCAATGTGCAACTGAGTCTGGGCCTCTGGGGACCTCAGGAGACAGCACAGAGCATGTGCCTCAGAGTGGTCCCACCCCAGGTGATGGAGGCGGGGCATTTAGCCACACCCAGCTCTTCGTCAAATACTGAAAGGTTCTCAAGATTCCTAAGCCCTTGGACTGCGTAGATACGCACCCAAGGCTTCTACAAAATAACACAGACGGTGTGTAATCCTTGTGGAAGAATTAGAACATACAGCTAAGCAAATTGAAAAAACCCAATTAAATCCTATATCCTCAGAGACGACAACAATTAACATTTTGGTGAAAAACCTTCCAGTCTCACCCATGCGCGTGGTGCAAATATACACACACGTTTTCAAAGAGAGGATCATGTTCCATAAATGGATTCGACCTTCCCCCCCACATCCTCCACCCAACTCAAATTTTTATTCCATAAACATGGAATCAAATTACACCTGGTTTTTCAGCAATTTTCTTTTTTAAATTTAACAACATATTGTGGGCGTTCTAATCAGGGCAGACGTCTATGAGTTCTTTTTGGGTTGTCACATACAATGTTCAGCGATGGTGATGGACCACCATTCACGTGGCTGTTCTGACCCCGGACTGTCACCGCCCGACTGCGAGCCGTGTTACACAACACATCCTTCCTGCAATTGGGTGAGTCATGCAGGTGAAAATGCTGGATTCACGTGTGTGCACGGCTCATTTCATGCGGCTACTGTATTTACCCTTCTTGCTTAATCCTGACTATTCATCGTGTGTTTATGGAGGTGGATGATGCAAGTTTATTAATCTCTCATAGAACATCAGAGTCATTTCTCATGTGTTCCAGTTATGTGGGATGTTTCTAAATCTTAACCCAGTGGATCTCAGCTGGGGTGTTTTTGTTCCTCGGGGACATTGGGTGATGTCTGGAGACATTTCTGGTTGTGGTGACTCAGGGTGGTGCTATTGGCATCTGGGAGGGGGGGCAGGGATGCCACTGCACATCCTCTAGTGTACAGGGCAGCCCCGTGACAAAGACTGATTTGGCCCCAGAAGTCCACAGGGCTCTGGTTGAGAATCCTGCACCAATCCCATTCAGCCTCTTGGGGACATGAGTCTCTAGAAGGGTCTTCTTTGTGGCATGAAGTGAAGCATCCTTCGCTATGAAATCTCTCTGGTTAAAACAGGTTCTGCCTCCAGACTGAAGAGGTTAGAAGCTTAAAAGTGGTGACTGGGAATCCGAATTTTATTCTGATAAAATCTCCAGAAGAGTCATATTTCCATGTTCCTGCTGATATATATATCACAAGTTATATTCAAAAGTCTGAAATCAGTTTCACTTGAGTATAGTCAAGATGTCAGCAGGGTTGGATTCCTTCTGGAGGATCTAGGGGAGATTCCATGTCCTTGTTTTTTCCAGCTTCTGGAGATTGCTGGCATGCCTTGACTCACAGCCACTTCCTGTATCTCCCCAATCCCTTGCTTCTGTCATCCCGTCTCCTACTTCTTCATCACGTCTCCTACTTCTTCCATCCCACCTACAAGGACCCTTGTGATTACACTTAGGACCCACTTGGATAATCCAGGACAAGCTTCCCATCATCTTAAGATCCTTAATTACATCTACAATGTTTCTTTTGCCATTTCCGTGCATCCTTGCGCAGGGGCCATGCTAAGCTTCTCTGTATCGTTCCAATTTAGGTATATGTGCTGCCAAAGCCAGAGGTCCTTTTGCCATTTAAAGTAATATTCACAGGGGCATCTGGGTGGCTCAGTCAGTTAAGCATCAGATTCTTGATCTCAGCTCAGGTCTTGATCTCAGGGTTGTGAATTCAAGCCCCATGTTGGGCTCCATGCTGGATATGGAGCCTACTTAAAAAAAAAAAAAGAAAGAAACTTTCACAGATTCTGGGCAATGGGATGTGGGTATCTTTGATGGAGGGGTTATTCAGTCTACCATATGCATCGTTTTAGCAGACTGTAATTGTGGCTGGGTCTGTGGATGTGATGTATCATAATTTCTTATGTATCCTGGTGTAGCATAGCAGTCAGGATTAAGGGTGGGAAATAGAAACCACTTGAGGTTTTTTTTTTTTTTTTTTGAGTGAACTGTGTGTCCAATGCAGGACTCACACTCATGACCCAGAGATCAAGAGTCCCATGCTCTACAGCCTGAGCCAGCCAGGCACCCCGAAAAACCACTTGAGGTCTTTTAACACAAAGGGTTTAATACAGGAAATTCACAAGACTGAACTCTGCGGTTGTAGCATGAAAGCAGCCGCAGATTGAGCTGAATGAATGAATGAATGAAGGAGCATGGCCTTGTGCCAATAACACTTTATTTACAAAAACAGGCAGTGGGCTGGGTGAGGTCCAGGGGGCAGAGTTTTCCACTCCTGGCGCAGGAGAGCAGGACCAGGACTGGTCCTACAGGAATGACTCTGCAGAACCTGCTCACCAGGGGATCTGAGGCTCCCTGAAATCAAGGCAGGGAGGTAGGCAGGAGGTCCTTGACACCTCTGACTTGGGGCACATACCCTGTATCTGCGATCCAGAAATGGAATGCCCCCTTTGTGTCCACCACAACTGCTTTTCAACACCCACCAAGCTTGTCACTGGACAAGGGAATGCAGATTCCAGAACAACAGGTGTTTCTATGCCTGGCTGTGAACAGGGGAAGCAAAAACCAAGACAGCTCCGGTCTCTTCTGCCTTCCAGATGCCCCCAGGCATCTCCGTGGGTGGACCTGAGCACGTGCCCAGCTGCGGGGAAACTCTGTGAGCCTGGCTGCAGCTTTGCAGCCTCTGCCTAGAAAGAGGTTGGATCGGGGCGGGTTCTGATGTCAACCCACCACTTCCTCCTCGTTTATTCCTGTACTTTATGGTGATGGGAAGAATGGTTGTGTAATTGTAGGATGCATAATTGTGGAACCTATTATATGTAATTGTAGCATTAGGAACACAGTAATTATCATGCAATATAATGAATTATGTAATGAAATGTAATCGCACACAGATCATGAATCACAGAATTGTGTTACACCCTCCAGGAAACTGTTTATCTTGTTTACGTTCCCTGGGTGATCGTGCCATGTTGGCAGGTAGCATGATGAAGAGGGGTGGGGAAAGGGGAGTGAGGTTAGGGTAGATTAAGGGGCGGGGGCGAGAGCAGGAGGACAGGGTGAGGTTGAGGCTGGGGGTTCAGGGACAGTGGAGGATGGGTTGTGAGCATGAGGATGGTGCTGGAGTTTAGCTGCAGGTTAGGGGAGGTGAGGAGAAAGAAGCAGGAGGGGGAGTTTGAATAATGGACTAGGTTAGAGGTTGGCAAACTCTGGCCCGAGACTGTCCAGCCACCTGTTTTTCTGTTTAATCTTTAAAATTGAGATGAAATTCGGATAACATAAACTTAGCCATATGCAAGTGGACAATCCTGTGGCACTTAGCACATTCACAGTGTTGTGTAGCTATCACCACCATCCACCTCCAGAAATTTCTATCCTCCCAAACTGGAACTCTGTCCCCATCAGACACAAACTCCCGCTCCCCCTCCCCCAGCCCCCGCCACCCACCGTCCTACTTTCTGCCTCTACGGATTTGGCTACTCAAGTGGGATCATACAGTCTTTGTCCTTTGGTGTCCGGCTTCTTTCACTCAGCAGAGTGTCCTCAAGATTCGCCCATGTTGTGGCCTGGGTCAGAATCTCCTTCCTGTTTAAGGCTGAAGTATCTTCCAGTGTGTGGATAAACCGCCTTGCACTGGCCCATTCATCTGTTGATGGACACTGGCTTGCTTCCATGTTTCGGCTACTGTAAACCATGCTGCTCTGAACATGGGTGTCCAAATATCTCTTCCAGACCCTGCTTTCCATTCTTTGGAGGATATTCCCAGAAGTGGAATTGCTGGGTCACAGGGTAATTCTGTCTTTAATCTCTCTTTTTTTTTTTTTAAGATTTTATTTATTTGAGAGAGAGAATGAAAGGCAGAGAGCATGAGAGGGAGGAGGGTCAGAGGGAGAAGCAGACTCCCTGCCGAGCAGGGAGCCCGATGCGGGACTCGATCCCGGGACTCCAGGATCATGACCTGAGCCGAAGGCAGTCGCTTAACCGACTGAGCCACCCAGGCGCCCCTCTGTCTTTAATCTCTTTAGGACTCTCTCTCCCATTTTCCACAAAGGCTGCACCATTTTACACGCTCACCAACAGGACGCGAGGGTTCCAGTTTCCCCACATCCCCAGCGCTTGCTGCCTTCTGGGTTTTTCAGTAGTAGCCATCTTGATGGTATGAAGTAGAATCCTCCATTTTTTAATCCTAAATGTTGTGCTTATTTTTTTTTTTTTAAGATTTTATTTATTTATTTGACAGAGAGAGAGAGACAGCGAGAGCAGGAACACAAGCAGGGGGAGTGGGAGAGGGAGAAGCAGGCCTCCCGCAGAGCAGGGAGCCCGACGCGGGGCTCGATCCCAGGACCCTGGGATCATGACCCGAGCCGAAGGCAGACGCCCAATGACTGAGCCACCCAGGCGCCCCTCTTTTTTTTTTTTTTTAAGATTTTATTTATTTATTTGACAGAGACACAGAGAGAGGGAACACAAGCAGGGGGAGTGGGAGAGGGAGAAGCAGGCTTCCCGCCAAGCAGGGAGTCCGGTGCGGGGCCCAATCCTAGGACCCTGGGACCATGACCTGAGCTGAAGGCAGACGCTTAACCAACTGAGCCACCCAGGCGCCCCTATGCTTATTTTTTTTTTAATTAATCACACTTATGTATCCTGAAACTAGATCTCTGTGTGTGTAAATATATGCAGCTGGTTGTTGGGCTTGCTCAACATGGGTCATGCCCTGTGCAGACGTGTAAGACTTACTTTTTCCCAGTCAACATCACACGTCTAACATTCATTCACATACTTTGTCAGAGAAAAGCCTCCCTCGCTCCAGAGAGAAGGGCAGACGTCAACCTGCCCCTTGCCCACGGGTGTGGAGTTGACTACGAGATTCGGTGGATCCAGAGCCAGGCCATTTGGTTCTCGAAGCACAGCAAGCAGCCGGAGTGAGCCTCCATTCCCAAGCTTTGCGGGTGACATGACGGAGCCCACAGGCTGAGGGACACGGGGCCAAGGGCTGAGCCCCTGTGGTAGCAAGCAGCACATAAGCCAGTCCCCTGGGTCAGGGAGCGAGCAGTCACGCAGAAGTCACGCTGTGTAGCCCACCCATCTAGCTCCGGAAACTTCTCAGTCTCCGGGAGAGAGCAGCTGTGCAGCCTGGCACGGTCAGCAAGGGCGTGCGAGGCCCGTGGCGGGCTGCGTCTTCTGACACCTTGCCCACAGCCCTGGCTTGTCCCTCTCCCCAGCCGTAGAATATTCCCCTGTGTGCAAATCCCATGACATGAGGCTGCTTCCAGCCTTCTTACCCACGTGCAAGATGCATTCGTAGGAGAATTTCTAGGTATAGGTAACTCCCGTGGTTTAACCACTTTGGGTCCTGCTTTTAATTCTTTTGGCTGTTTTTTGTAGCTAAGAGCACTTAGTGAAGCAATTCCCAGGGGTGGATCTCATGGTCCTTGCCCTAGCCATTTAAATGTAGATACCACCCCAGATCTTGGGGTGTGTGTATGTGGGGGGGGGGGGGGTCCTTGAATTCCCCTGAGAAAACCCTGAGCTGAGTGAGATTCCATTTCTGCTCCCTGGTGGGATGAGGGCTCAAAACAGAAATTAAATTCAGCGGTAGGGGCACCTGAGTGGCTAAGTCAGTTAAGCATCTGACTCTTGGTTTTGGCTCTGGTTGTGATTTCAGGGTCATGGGACTGAGCCCCATGTCCGGCTCTGTGCAGAGTCTGCTTGAGACTCTCTCTTCTTCTCCCTCTGCCCCTCTTGCTCGTGCTCTCTCTTTCTCTCAAATAAATAAATAAATCTTAAAAAAAGAAATTAACTTCAGCTGTAGAAAAATGAGGTTTTGTTCTTTGCATGTTTATGAAATGAGATTCTCACCTGCTATATTAAAAAAAAAACAAAACAGGTAGGGACCAAAGTGGGACTGGACAGGAACTATCTGAGCACAACCTTGGACTGACGACCCAGAGAAGGGCTGGAGGTAAGAATGGAGCCAGGGGGTGAGACCCTTAGCCCCGGCCTGCTCACCTTGGAGGAGCCCTGAGCAGGAACCCTGGCTATATCAAACTGCACAAGATCCCGCAGCCCAGAACATCTCCCAGACGGTATTCACAGGACAGAACCATGTCTGTCTCACTGCTGACAGCCTTGCTGACAACGTTGTCCTGAACCTACAGGATGAAAGTGTTACCTGGGACAGTGACAGCCTTGTCAAGGGTAAGAAATGAGCCTGGTGACCAGGAACTCCACCCCCAGAGAAGAAGCAGTTTTGTTTCTCCCCTGGTTTTTGAGGAGCCAGCTTGGGGTCCAGCACACCCCCATCCCACCCCCAGTATCATGTGATGGTCCCTTATGCATCTGTCCTCCCAACACTTCTTGGATGAACAAAGCCTGACCAATTTTTGGGGGGAAGGGTTTTGCGCCTTCCTGTGTTGGCCAGAGGTGTTGGGGGACAGTGTGATTTCTTTCTTTTTCTTTCTTCCTTCCTTCCTTTCTCCCTTCCTTCCTTTCCTTCCCTTCCTTCCTTTTTCTTTTTCTTTCTTTCTTTCTTTCTGCTTTCTTTTTCTTTCTTTCTTTCTTTCTTTTTTCTTTTCTTCTTCTTTAAGATTTTATTTTATTTATTTATTTATTTATTTTTTAAAAGATTTTATTTATTTATTTGAGAGAGAGACAGAATGAGAGACAGAGAGCATGAGAGGGAGGAGGGTCAGAGGGAGAAGCAGACTCCCTGCCAAGCAGGGAGCCTGATGTGGGACTCGATCCCGGGACTCCAGGATCATGACCTGAGCCGAAGGCAGTCGCTTAACCAACTGAGCCACCCAGGCGCCCTAAGATTTTATTTGAGAGAGGGACACCTGAGTGGCTCAGTCGGTTAACCGTCTGCCTTCGGCTCAGGTCATGATCCCGGGGTCCTGGGATCGAGTCCCATGTTGGGCTCCTTGCTCAGCGGGGGGCCTGCTTCTCCCTTGGCCCCTCCCCCTGCTTGCTCTCTCTCTCTCTGACAAATAGATAAATAAAACCTTTTAAAAAAGATTTTATTTTGAGAGAGAGTCAGCGAGCAAGCACGTGCATGAGCCAGGTAAAGGGCAGAGGGAGAAGCAGACTCCCTACTGAGTGGGGAGCCCAATGGGGGGCTCGATCCCAGGATTCCAGGATCATGACTTGAGCCAAAGGCAAACCGATGGAGCCACCCAAGCGCCCCAGGACAGCGTGATTTCTGAGTGCTTTCCCTCAGTGATTTCGCAACCTCCCTCCAGGTTGGGAGGCAATAACCACCATTCCAGGAATTCTCAATACATTTTTATTACTTAAGCTGGGGAAAACCAAACACAACAGACAAACGTGGGGCTGGAGGTTGAGTGTGTGTCCCAACTTGTTTGAGCTAAGAGCAACAGCGGTCCATGTCCTAGGTTCAGATCCTGGCTCTCCCCGCCCTCCAGCATCTCCCCTCCCTGGGCCTCACTTCTCCTTCTACAAAGCTAGTCGTGCATGAGTTGCGTTCATGGGTGGGAAGTGTGTTCAACAGCGTCTGCGAGTATTAAGGGCTATGTGAGTTTTTCGCATATTTGGGGACGCAAGAAAGCCACCATGTGTCTGAGGCTGTGTGCTTTTTCTTTTTTTAATGTCTGCTGTTAATAAAATATTTTTACAGAGACCAAAAAGTCGGAATAGTGCAAAACATCTCAACACCATGCATTCATGACGACTTCTCGTTGGTTTTAAACATTTGTTCCAAGTCACATATTTACAGAGAAATGGGGGCATCTGTGCAGATGCCAGACCAACGGGATGGAATTAAAACAAACAAACGAAGAGCATTTTGATTTCACATTTGCAATCACATGCTAAGAGAAGGTGTGTGGAGGAAGAACCTCCCTGAACTGCGTGTCCGGGTTTGGGGGTCTCAGGGGGGCGGGGCCAGGGGTGAGTCCCCCTGGCTGTTTGGCCTGGGATGCACAGGGGATTGGCAGGGGGGACCCTCTGCCTGTGACCTGTGCCTCAAGTGAGCCACTGTGGTTAGGCAGGGCTCGGGGAATGGGGGAGGTCTTACTTGACACCGTCAACTTGATTTCTCTCTTTAAAAAAAAAAAAAGGCAAATAGAGAAGCAATACGTGTCAGCGAAGACGACTTTGGTCCTTGACAATTCTTAGGAAAGGATGTTCAGGGGGCAGACGGTGTCATGACCCGAACCAAACCCCCAGCGAGCTCCCCTCCTGCTCCACTGGGGCAGCAGAGTTTAGGGGCGACTCTGGGCTGTCCCTGCTCTGTCCTGCCCCTCGGTGTCCCCATCTGCAAAATGAACAGCGCAGGGTGTGGGGGACAGAAAGGTCTCTGAGGTCCCAAAGATTTCTAGTTGGGTGTTAAGTTTTTTGCATCTCTGATGGGGGCACGGTGAGGTTTCAGGCTCTGGAGCCCGAGAGGGATTGCAGGTCGAGGCCAGGCACCTGCTCGTTTTACATAAATCCTTCCAGGATGGACTGGTGAGAGCCAGAGAGAACAGTGGGTTCCTCTTCCTTCTAGATCCCCAACTTTTCTCCCCACCTCTTCATCTCAAGATCACTCTATGTCCCCCCAAGAGACCCTCAAGGTCTCTCTGGGCATGATCTCACCCTCCCAGTTTCTCCCTTTCTCTCTCTCTCCATCCTTCCCTCTTCCTCTCTCTTTGTGTCCTTACTCTGGGACACTGTCCCTCTTGACGGGTGGGGTACAGGGAGAAGGGATCGGCTCTGTCCAAGATGCCCCTCAATGTCACACTCCTGCTCCCACGGGCCAACCCTACTTTTATCCTTTCCCTGAACCATGGAAATCTAGGGCCAGTTCCTGGCATGAAATGAGGTCCAAATACAACCCTGAGACCCCACCAGGGCTCAGAACTTCAGGCACCCCAGGTGAGGTGGTGAGTGGGTTTGGGGAAAACCCTGCTCCTCTCTGAGCCTTGTTCCAATACAGGAACTTCCTAGTTCCAAAGGCTTCCAGACCCTGAGACTCCTTTCCTGTCTCCTCCTTGTCTGCTCTTGTCCTCTCTCCACTCTGTGTCCTGTGACTCAGCCACAGTCTGGCTGGAGCACCTTCTGTGTACCCAGGTCTATGTGGGAGGGGAAGGTTGGTATGGACAGACATGGACAGACATGCATGTGGACCCCCCACCCCAAGACATAATTCTATTAGGCATACCCTCCCTGTCATTCCCCTGTGCCCAGTCTGTGCTCAGTGAACTTGGGGCTATCAAGAGGCCTCAAACCCCAGTCTGGGGGAAACAGAGCCTGTCACAGACACCCCCCCCAGCCCCCGGCATCAGGGACAGAAGGGAGGGACAGAGGCTGGGGAAGTCCTGAGGAGGAGCAGTGAGGGTTTTCTACAGGTGAGGATATTTGTGATGGGTTTTGAGGGATAAATAGGAGTTCTCTGGGGAAAGAAGACGGAGTAAATTTCCAAAACAGTTCTAGCCTGGGAGTCAGAAAAAGTCATTCAACAAATACTCCCTGAAGCTCCCTCCATGTGCCTGGACCGGCGCTGGGGAACTTTATACACACACACACACACACACACTCACTCACACACACTGGCAGGCCTTGACCAGAGACTCCCAAGGACTCTTTTGGGAAATAAGTTGGCTCTCTCAGGCAGAAGCTCAGCTCCCCTTTCCCTGCTGGTCATCCATAAATCTTTCAGGGCTCACCCCCGGTCGTATTACCTCCCCTTTGGGTGTTGCTGGTGTTCTCAACCCGAATCATCTATCCACCTCACTCCCACCTACCCCTTGGATGGTCTGAATTTAAAATCTCCCTCTCGGTCCATGTGATAGAGATTCTAGGCTCCCTCTTTGCCACCTCCCAGCCTGCCCCTGGCCCCTGCCCCCTCCCCCACCATCCTGTAGCAGAACTTGCATCCTAGTCTCTGGTTCAGAACCTTCAGGCACCCGAACCTGCCTAAATTCAAGGGACATAGAATACCTCCAGGTAACTCAGAAAACAGTGCCATTTCTTCCAGACTTGTTCACCTGCCAGGAAACCATCAATATAAACATACAACTCTCAATGCCTAGGATTTGCACATGGCCTCCTTAGACATGCCAAACCCTTGGGCAGTGCACAATGGGGACAACTCTACCCAGTGTGGCCCAAGGCTCATCTAAGGGGTAGGTTTGTTTTTTCTTTTTAATGTACCCTCCAAAATCTTTCCAGGAATTAATTTCAGTGTCCCAAAAGCACTTTGTCTCTCCCCCAAACTGCACTGGTCCTTTCTCCATGAGGTGGCCAGAGGGAGATTTTGAAATCTGACCTTCAGACTCTCCTCAGCTTTAAAATTTCCTGGGGTTCCCCAAGTCTCTTAGCGTAAAATAAAAACTCCCCAGGGCAGCATACAAGGCCCTGCCTGGTCTGACATCTCTGCAGGTCTCCCTGACATCAACACCTCCTCCCTGCTGTCCCCCTCGTCAGCCACTTTGACCTCGCTGTGCTTCAAGCCTGCCCACCTCAGCCTTTGCACCTACTGTTCCCTCCACCTGGAGCTTTTTCTCTCTAATCGGTGGTTCCTTCTCCTTTTTCACCTCCTCAGAAAGCCCTCCCTCACTGTGCTGTCTGACACAGCCCCCACCACTCCAGGAGCCCAGCTACTCCTCACCTGGCCCCTGTTTTAATTTCTTTCTAGTACAAGAGAATCCTGTACTCGTCAGTCCGGCAGGGGGAAAAAAATGGCACAAAAGCACCCATCCAACGTGGAAAAGCAGATTCTGGGCAAAGACAAGCCAGGACAAACTTTCCCAAAAGGTTCTGCCTGCATGAACTACAATGGGGAAACTTGACTCTGACCAGATTGCCCCACTATTACCTCCTGGAGGAAGAGCTTCAGGCAGGTAGAGGCCCCACCTCTGGTGTTTGAATGAATGAATGAGATTTTGGAGACTAAGCTCCAAGCATGTTTGTATATTTACACACACACATACACACACACCTAGAGTTTCTGGTCTCTTTCTTGCCTACCTGGAGAATTCTGGAAGAGGAAGAAGGGGTTCAAGGTGTGCCTGGGTCCAGGGAATCGCAAATCCTCACTCTTTTTTTGGTGGGAGATCTAGAGTTCTCAGGGAATCTCCCCATAGGTTCCCAGTGGAAAGGGCAGAGGACAGGGGTTTTGCTTGGCAGCCAGACATGGGAGGGGGGCAGTGGGGGCCTTGGCCCAGAACCCCCATCCCTTGTAAGGATTGGGGGAGTTCCCCTGAGGGGGTTAGCAGCAATGGGGAGCTGTGTCGGGTCATCCGATCTCAGCCCACCCTTAGATGGGGCACACAGGCCAAAGGGAGCGGGGAGAGGGTGTGGCACTGGGACCTTCAGCAAAGTCTCAAGCAGCTCTCTGGCTCTCAGTTTTGCCATCTGTTAAATGGGTGGGTTGAACTCTATATGAGGATGGAGTATGCTGGGGGAAAGGAGAGGCAAACCCCCATAAGGAAGTGGGGGCAGCGCGGGTGCTTCAGAGCCGTCCACTTGGCCCCCTGGGTTTGGGCGCCCGAGAGCGCATGTGCTTTTGAAATCCCATCCTCCCCTCCCTCCCTGTTTATTTTTTGCACAAACACGAAAAGACACTCTGGTCCAACCTGGGCCCTCCAACAAGCATCCTAGTGCCTCCAACCCCTAGGCCACCCCAGGGGGCCCTCCAGGAAGCCCGCCCCTCGAGGAAGCTGAGAGTTCCATACTTGGCAATTGGTCTTGGGTCCCAGGGCTTGGGGACCCATCTTATGGCTTTTCCAGGGGACAGGAGGCAGGGCCTCCCCGTACCAGAGCCCCAGGATCTGGCCTCCTCCATAGGGGGCGGGACTCCCTCCCATCCCAGCTCAAAATGTCTCCTAGGCGCTGGGGACTTGGCTTCTAGTAGGGGATGTGGCTTCTTCCTTCATCGCGCCCTAGGGCGTGGCCTCTTGAGGGGGCGGGGCGTCGTCCTTTCACAATTCCCTAGAGGGGTGAGCTAAGTCAAGGGCGCAGGCGCAGCCAGCCCTCTGCACAGAGCCCGGAGACTCGCCCTCTGGGAGGTCCCAGCGCGCAGACGTCGCCCCGCCCCGTGCGCAGGCGCAGTGCTGCACGCCCGCGTGCCCCGCGCTAGGGCGCAGGCGCGGCACCGCCTTCCTCGGCGGAGCGCGTGTCGGACTTGAGCTTGACGAACTCTTTAGCCACCTCGTCATTGCTGCGCTGTGACAGGATGCGCAGCACCGTGAGGCCCGTGTCGTCCATATGGATGCGGCGGCCCAGTGGCAGCCAGCAGGCGGCGCTCCCGCGCTGGGCCAGCTCCCGCAGCTGCAGTACGGCCAGCCCCACCGTGCGGTCTTCGCGCGCGAAGCAGTAGTCCTTGACGCACACCTGCAGCTCGTAGCACTCCGGGCCCGCGTCGGCGCTCAGCGTGCTGCGGGGGAGGGGGGCGGGGCGGGGCGTGAGGAGAGCCCCGCCTGCCGGGCTCCCACGCCCCTACCGTTGACCCCGCCTCCGCGCCGGGCCACGCCCACATTTCCTGACACACACTCACCCCTGTTCCCCAGTAATATCTCTGTCCTGTCTCTCCTTCCTCCCTTCTTTCCCCACCCCACCTCTAACCGACAACACCCCCACCATCCTACTCCCAAGCCCCGGGCCAAACCACGTCCCCACCCAGGTGACACTCCCCCATGACCCCGTGGCTAGACCATGCTTCCACCCCGCGGTATCTGCGCCCACACCTTTGGCCAGCTGAGCTGCTGCTCCCACCACCCTGTCCCAGATATCGCACCCAGAAGCCCCTTTACCGGGCTCCCACCTGAACCCAAGTTTTCTCCTTGACGTGGCCCCTCTCCCATACTCCCTAGCCCACCCCTCTTACTCCTAAGGTGCTCTCTCCACACGACCTGCCCTCGTGCCTTCACCATGAGTGACCCCCAACACATTCCAGCATGCCTCCCCCTACCCCCAAGCTAGGTCCCCAACGCTGGGCCTCTGCCCCCAGGGGACCTGCCCTGATGGGCCACGCCCACACCGCTCCCCAGAAACACCCTCCTTGACTGTACTCTTAGCCCTCAAGTACTACTGCCCATTCCAGGAGACATCTGCCCCGCAAGGAGACCAAGCCCCTGCTCCCAAGCATTGCATCAGGTGTCCTACCACTCCAAAATCCTCTGATCAAGAGCCCTCTTGTCCTCTCCCTAGCTCTGATGCCCCCTTACCCCTCTGCACTTCTGTCCCCCAAGAACACCCCCAACATGATCCTGCTCAAGTGAGGTTTGCACCTGAGCCAAATATCTGCCCACCCCAAGTAATACCCTGATCAGATTTATTTGTGTTCCCTAAGTGATCTGCCCCTCTGGACCCCGAATGCTTCTGATTATGCTCACCAGGAAGCCCCATCTGGATGTGACCACACCGTCACCCACTTGACAGGCATCCCAATGCCCTGGATCACACTCCACTCCTGTCCTCTACCGGTGACTCCTCCAAAGCTGCCCCGACAGCCCTGACAAGGCTCACTGCTGACTCCAGGAGACCTGCCCCCCATGCCCTTGAGACCCTCACCCTTGCCCCATCATGACCTCTCATGGCCCTTAACCAGACCTGAGTCTCCAGCCCCAGAAATGGCTGTGCCCAACATGCGCCCTCTGCCCAGACTTGCCCTCCTCTTCACAAGCCTTCCTCAACATGTTATATTACATTCACTCCCTCCGCTGGGAACTGCCTGTCTCCCAAAGTGGTTACCCCCATCCCCTCAAATGTCATTCCTGCACTAAGGTGCCTTCCTTCCCAGTGCCCTCACCTAGGATGTGCCCCTTCTCATTCCTGTGCCCAGGAATCACTGGCCTACCAGTCATCCCTCTTCTAGTGGACCCTGAGGCTCATCCAGCAGATGTCCCCTCCCCATGCTCCCCAAACCATCCTTAGACTCACAACTGGAAGCTCTCGTTGTACTTGGGGGCCCAGCTGTTGTTCTTGGATTTGGTTGCAAATTTTCGTTTCTTGTCACTGAGCTGGGGCCCAATGATGTTGACCTCGATGAATGGCCGGAAAATGCCAGAAGTCTGCCACTTGAGGTCATTGGCAGCCACGACTGTTAGGGGAAGTAGAGGGTAAGACTGTCAGGGTCCCCTAAATACGCAGCTGTGGTTTCAAAGCCTGTCTGAAAGAGTACATTTCCCAGAATGTTCCTATAGCTAAGTGTGGCTATATGACTAAGTTCCAGTCAATGAAATTTCAGTGAAAGAAAGGGATGTGTACAACTTTCAGGTTGTGGCTTAAAAGGCAGGGAGAATGCCCTAAACTTTCTCCTTCTAGCTGCAGGCTGGGATGCTGGTGGGTACTGAGTTTTTTGGTACCATATAGAGGAGGAAAACATATTAGGGATGAAAGTGCAACAAAAGATGGCAGGGGTCCCCAAATCTGTGAAGCCTCCAATGTCAGCTCTGGGCTGTTTGTCCTTGGTTACCTCAGAGAAAATTTCATTCTATCTTGTTTAAGCCACTGTTATTTTAGGCCTTGGTTAAAACAGCTCAATCTGTGTTCTAATTAAAAAAAAAAAAGCCAACAAAAGCAAGGCAGAGCTGAGAGATGGAGAAGGTGGAATTAAGTCCCATAACACTGGGCCCCTGGATCCAGCCATGCCTGAAGATGATTTATTTCTACAATTTTCAGTTTTATGAAAACTTTTTTTTTTTAATGAAAAATGCTTTTCTTGCTTAAGCTAGTTTGAGTTTGGTTTCTGTCATAGGACCTAGTGAATCCTGGCGAAGGCACTCCCCCTCCCAACTCAGACTACTCACCTTTCACAGTGACCTTGTGTTCCCCAGTTCCTGGATGAGTGAAGAGCTCAACGTGGACTGACACTTCACCCACAGGGTCTTCCACACCCGAGCCTGGGCGGGGTAGGGGAGGATGCTTGGCATGAGCTCCATTCTTCCCACCCACTCTAAGGGACCTGGACTGCTTCCCACCCACCATGTGCTGGCGGCACCAGGTCATCAGCCCTGACAGGGTGGCAGTGAGGGTGGGGATGTGATGGCAAGCCACATTAGGAAGCCAAGAATGCTGGGTTCAGGCCTTTCACTACCTTGCTGTGTGATCTCAGGCAGCTCTCTTAACTTCTCTGAGCTTAAAGCATCTGCCCCCCCATTTTTCTCATTCCACTGATTGCCATGCTGTCAAAACTCAGTCTTCATCTTACACACCATCGTACTCACCCTGGCTTCCTTGGGTCTCATTTTCTCCTCTTGGTTGCCCCAATGCCACACCCTTCAGGTTATCATCCTACATGCCAGCCGCTCCTTCTCACCCTCTTTTGTCACTTCCTCCTTCTCTTTCAATTGTCAAACTGTTGGGACTCCCTTCTTTGTCTCCACTCCCTCTCGAAGTACTCACACACTAGAAAATCCTACTGACTCTACCTTCAAAATACATCCAGAATCTGACCCACCTCCTTAGCTCCATCCTGTTCTGTCCTCCATCATCACATGCCTGGACTATTGCAGTCGTCCCCACCCTGTCTCTGGAATCCTCTCAGCCTCTCTCCATACACCAGCCAGAGAAATCCTATTAGGTTAGCACACTTCCCTCCTCTGCTTAAAACACTTCCATGGCTTCCATCTCCCTCTGAAATAATCAAAGTCCTTTTTGTGACCTGCAATGTCCTACCAATGTGTCCTTGCTATTACCTCTCCTGCCTCACCTCTGTCCACGCTCACCCTCACTCACTCTGCTCTGGCCACACGGGCTTCCTCACTGTTTCTCCAAAACAGTGATAACCTGACCCAGAGTCCTCACTTCTTCTGAAGGGACAGCTTGTAGGGATATCTTTATTTTCCCTGCCCCACTGCTATTCCTCTTTCAGTAGAGGATCTCAAGTTTCTTGAGATTGAGAAATGGCCCCCAAGCCCACCTCAGACCTCGTGGCTCCATCTTGCACTTCAGGTATCGCGAAATGAACCAAGGCTGCCCAATCAGAGCATTCCCTGCCCATAATTGCAGTGATTGGCTCAGGAATGGTCATGTGACCCATGCTGGGCCAATCAGAGTTAGCCCTGGGACTTTGGCTGTAACCCTGAGGAAAGAGTCTGGGGCTAAGCTGGCAAGGCTGGCTACCCAATGAGGGGAAAGCCTACATCACAGATGTCTCAACAGAGACCAATGACCAATAACATTGTCGGAGACTCTGGATCCAGCTATTACTGATGTCAACACAGCCCTTAATCTTTCAGTTCCAGGCCCATAAATTCCCTAGTCTGCTTGAGTCTGGCTAAGGTGTGCCTCTGTTTGTGGCCACCACAATGCCCTGATTGATTGGTTCTGGTGGGGTCATTGAAGGGGCAGCTTAAAAGCTTTGTCCTTGTCCCTCTCTCTGTGGTTCTGAAAAGGGCATCCTGTGGGGCCTGGGGACCTGTGACCGCCAGCACCCCCACCAGGTTCCTCCCCTGCCCCTCAGGAAGCTCCCCACACCTTGAGCACCCCATGCATGGGGGGAGGAAGGGGGAGAGTCCGGGGTGGGTGTCCAAGGTTAATCCGGGTTACCTGGCACTGGGTGGGAAGTGACTGAGGCTCAGGGGACAGAGAGGCCTGGAGACCTCCCATCACCCCACTACTGGGGCGTGCACCCCCCCATCCTTGCTGCCCACCCCAGGCCACCTTCCTTGTCATCTCAGGCTCCGGCTCCCCCCTCCCCCCAACCAGTCACATGCTCAGCCTCACCTCCCCCCACCCCAAGGCTGATGCTTCACAGCAAGCTCAATCCGGGCCAGACTGAGGGTGCCAGGGGGGGAGTTGGACAGTGGTGGGTGGGGTGAGGGGTCAGACCATGGCCAAAGCTAGTAAGAAGGGGGAGGAGGGCAATGCTGGGCGCCCCCATCCCGTGGTTTGCTGGCTCCAAGGGGAAGGGTCTTTCCCGGGCCTCTCTGTGCTTACCCCAATCCCACCCCTCCCCAAGTCCCTGGCCCCCTGTAGGGGAAGGTTCCTTGGGCAAGTGGCTTAATCTCCTTTGAGACTCAGCTTCCTCATCTATGGAATGATGGACCGCCCTGTGGGGCAAGTGGGAGAAATCTTTTCAAGAATCCCTGAGAAATGCTTCTTGGCACAAGCGCTGGCTCAGAGTTAGAGCCTGAAAACTTAGTTTTCTATGCTTGGAAGAATGACACCAGTAATAATAATAATAATAATAATAATAATAATAATAATAATAGTAACAACAAACATTTCCTGGGATCTACTACATGTATTACAGGTCGGGAACTGCTCTAAATTTAATTCATCTAATCCTAAAAATAATCTTATGAATTAGGGCCCTTGACTGTTCCCATTTTACAGATGGGAAAGCTGAGACTCAGGGAGGCGAGATGCTCCCGCAGGCGCCCAGCCGCCAGAGTGGCGGAGCTGGGATCGGAGCCCACTGGGATCTGAGCCCACTATTAACCGTGCAGGCGCTGTCCGGGGTACCCGGGATCTGGCTTAAGAGATGCACCTAGGAAGAAGCGGATTCCGACTCGAATCGCTTCTCCGTCCCTGCGTGGAACCAGCAAGCCGTCCTTCCCCCTCGTCCACCTAGACCCCCACAGCTGGGCCGGCCTGGGCGGGGCCCAGCAGGCAGGGGAGGCGGAAGGACGGGCCTTTTACTAGCCGGGGCCGGGAGGGGCGCAGGCACCGGGCACCGGGCGCGGGCGGGCGGGCGGGCGGCGGAGGCACGTACCCTTCTCAGGATAAATGTCTTCACTAAGGGTAAACCTAGTCCCTTTTCCACCATGGACTAATCACGGGGGAAGGTGGAGAAAGGAGGGAAGGGAGGGGTGGGGGGAGAGACGAGCGAGTGAGAGGCGAGGATGGAGGGCGAGTGTGTGTGGCGGGGAGCAGGGGAGGCGCGGAGAGGGGGCAGCGAGTGAGAGGGAGGAGAAACAAGAGAGAGAGAAACGTCAGCTGCAGACGGACGGACAGACAGCCTCCCGCTCCGGGGGGACACCAGGGACACCAAAAGCAGCAGCTTGGACTGGGCACGAGGCTGAGCACGGAGGCCCGACGCCCAGGGAGGGCCCTAGGCCCTGGGCTGACGGGGGGGGGGAGGGCGAGGGGGAAAGGAGGCCGCTCCCCTCCCCCCAGCTTCTGGCTTGATGGCCGCTCTCCCTCCCACCGCATTGCCAGAACTAAGGCTGGGTCAGCCGCCAAACTTCTCTCCCTTTTCTTAGGGCCAGTTTTGAATTGGAGGCGGTTCCCCAGGGAGGAGTCCTGCTCTCCCCAGCCCCAGCTGCTGTGTGTGAACTCAGAGAGGGACAGGAGACAGAGGCAAGAGAAGAGACAGAGAAAGACAGAATTTGAGAAATGGAAACTCCCTCTCCGTCCACTCCTCCAGGTCGGGGTCCCTCCCATCCCTGGGGCTGTCAATCATTCCTTTGCCGCATGACGTCATAGGCCCGCCCCGCCCAGAGCTGTCAACCACTCCCTGGATCCAGAACTTCCAAGTCCCGTCCCTAGGAGCTTTCAATCACTCCCTAGTCTTGCCTTAAAAGAGGTCCCGCCCCACAGCTTTCAATCACCTACTGGCCCCGTGTTGTCAGATTCTCCCAGGAGATGCCAATCACCTCCTGGCCCAATGACGTTAGAGGTCCCGCCCCCCCAGTAGTCGTTCACTCATTGGCCGCGCGCCATCACGGAGCTTAGGAGCTCCCGGGAGCTGTCAATTGCCCCGGCCCATGACGTCACAGAGGAGGTGAGTCAGTGGCAGCCTCACAGGCTAGGGGCTGGGTTGCCACGCTAGCAGGCCGCCGCTTACCCTGGGCCGCTTGCGTCTGCACGAAGGTCTTGATGAGCAGGTCCGTGGCCTGCGTGTAGAGGGACAGGGCATAGCGCAGGGACTGCAGGTCTGGGCTCTTCTCCAGGAAGGTCTTCTTGAGGCCCACGCCACCTGCGTGGAAGTATTGCTGTGCAGGACAAGGTGGGGAGAGGTGAAATTAGTTAGGCAGCCCCAATACCCCCTCCCCAACCCCGCTGCCCTCCAGTGGTTATGTGTTGGATGACGGGGGCGGGGGAGGGGTGTGGGGGGGTGTGCTTCAAAACACCCAAGTCGAGCTCTGCTACTCCCCCACCTCCAACCCTGCCCCAAACCCGCCGGTGGGCTTCCAGCACTCTCAAAATAATACCCATGCTTCTCGCCTCTCCTCAAGCCCTTTGTGGCCCCAACCCTGCAACCTCCCAGCCTTCTCTCAAAACGTCTTCCCTAGAATGTACGTGCCTCAGGGTCTTTGCACTTACTGTGCTCGCTGGTGGGACGCCCCCCCAACCCCCCCGCCCCGCAACTTCAAACACCTTATTTTGCCATGACTAGCTCCTTGTCCTCCTTTGGTTAAGATCTCAAAGAGCTTTCCTTGACCACTCTCCTTAATATGTTGCCAACCCTATTTCACTATAATTATTTTGGCAAAAATTTCCTTCAAAGTAGTTTTCATTTCATGGAGACCATGGTCCCTTTCATCGAGTTCTTGCATGGGCTGGTCCTCTGCCTAGAATGCTTTGTTTGCTTTGCCTTGCAAACTCCTATGCATTCCTCAAGACCCACCTCCCACATGCCTTCTTTCCAAAAGCCCTCGCTTCTCCTTCCCTGGGCTCCCCCAGCTCCCAGCCTTCCTTCTACCCTGCCCTGACCCCACAGAGCTGGGGCTGTCTGTATCTGGCTGGCCCCCTGAATCTAGGGCTCCTCAGGGCCCTGCCATCAGCCAGCCTGGAACTGACAGAAGAGTCATCAGGGAGTGTTTATAAATTGAATGAAGTAAGGTGGGTTCGAGCTTAGGTCCATGTCTACACCAGTCACACTCTCTGCCTGGGATGGGACAGGGGTGGGACCTCTCACCTTGATGGTGTCCAGGGCCAGTTCGACTACTGCACACTGCTTTGGGGTCAAGCTCTTGGCTTCTTCCCGTACCATGTGGTCCTGGATGGATGGAGAGAGGGCTCAGATGGGCAGAGCAGGCCCCACCTTAGGGATCTGCCTGTCTATGGGCCTCATCCCTGTAAAACTCTGATGAGTTGGGTAGTGGGTCTGTCTTTTCATCATTGTGTCCCTGGTACCTAGCATGTGACCGGCACACAGCACGTGCTCAATATTTGTTGAATAAATGATTCGTATCCTTGATCAAGCTGTATCTGAAGCTGAATTTTGCAGATCTTTCCAACACACTGGAGCAAATAAATTGTGCTTAAATCAGTCTGAGTAGGGTTTCTGTCTCTTGACACATCACCATTCTGGGACCTTCCCCCTAGGAAGCTTCTCCACCCCAATCTCCTGCCCTCCGCTCTTGGCCTCACCTTGAGTTTAGACAGCTGACCCAGCTCTTTGGCTGCATTGAAGATCATCTGGGTTCCCTGCAGGTAACAACAGTCACAGCCGAGGTGAGGGTGGGGGTCCTCCAGTCCAATCCCCACAGCCCTACTGACACCCTAGCCCTGGACACCATCTTGGTTCTTGTCCAGAGGCTCTGGGCAGGGCAAGGGTTGTGTCCCTGGGGCAGAGGTCTGGAGCTCCCCCTCAGGAAGAGCTGAGGAGGAGGTGGTGACTTTGTCCCTGCAAATCCCAGTGTGGGCACACTACCCACCCTCTCACCTCCACCAGGACCCCAGGTTTGTGGGACAGAGAAGAAAGAGAGTGGGCAGTGAGGAGCCATGGGTGTAGGAAGCCCCAGATGGTGTTTATCGGTATGGGGCAGGCTTACCAACCCAAAGTCAGGGGGTTTTAAGAAAACTATGGGATGGGCTCTGGTGACCCCACCACTCCCGGGGCCCAATGCCTCTGTGGGAGAATTTCCCCAGTCATCTGGGTGGCTGTTAGTCTGACCTTATAAAAGGAAGAATCCTCCCCACCAACACACACCTCAGTACCCATCCCCCACCCCACCCAAAACAGACACCAGCAAGATGGCATCCTGGTTATGGCTCCAATGAGCCGGGTGGGCCTGGGTTCAAATCCCAGCTCTGCTGTGTGGCCCTGGGCAAGTCACTTAACCTCTCTGAACCTCAGCTTTCCCATCCAGTTGGGGAAAATAATATCCACTTCATGGTTTAGCTGGGGCTAAATATGTCTTTGTTCAATGTACACTCTTATTATCTTATCATCTGGTCTCAAGGTCATGAGCAGTGCTGGGGGCAATGGTCGGCCTGGAAGCCACGAGTCCTGCCTCCTCCAATCACTGTGCTGGGTGACCTGAGGCATGTCCTTGGACTTTTCTGGGGCTCAGTTTCCTTCCCTGGTTAACAGGGGCACCTACACTAGCTTAGGGGATGCGGTAGGCCTAAGTATCAATGAGGTCCTGCATTTACTGGGCCCTGGGGTGGTCTGGGGTCCTGAGCAGGGCTAGGCGGGAAGGAGGGCCATTTACAGCTGGGATGCTTGGAATCACATTGATGATGGTCTACCAGCTGGCCAGTGGGAGCTGGTTATCCTGCAGCTACTAATATTGTTACTATCATCCTGGCTGTTGCTACTCTTTTGATTCCTTGTCTGTGATTCCCTGAGGCTGTCCTGAGGCACAGCTACTTAAGAGCCCAGCTGTCTGGTCCTTGGTTTCCCCTGCCACACCCTCCTCCCCTCCTGCCTCCCTCCCACCCACCACCCCTCACAAGCAAACCAGACAAACAAAGGAAGAAGAGACCACAGATGGGTTCACAGTGCGCCCCCAGACGGCACGGACCACAGAGATGGAAGGAGGCACAGGGTGGGGAGGGGGTGGGGGGTGGGAGCCAGACAGACAGTGAGAGGCTGGTCTTACATCTGAGTGGCTTGGCAATTTCACCCTGCCCTGTGGAGAGAATCAGGCGGAGGTCAGAGTTTGGGTGGCTATTGGGAGGATGTTCACTGGGGCTTCCCTGCCCCCTCAAAGCACAGTCCCGCTCCCCAACCCACAAGCTGCCCCCCAGGTCCTGAGTCTAACACTGAGCCCCCTCCCCAGCTAGGCACCTTCCCTTGTCTCCCACTGGGGACTCCGGCCAGACTCCGGACTGCCAGGAGGCTACAACCAGCCCATCACCTGGGGACAGCCTGCCTAGGGATGGGGTACCTTGCGGAGGGGGAGAGAAGAGAAAGGGCTTGGGTTTCTCTCCTCCCCCAACCTCCAAGACTTTTCCCAGCAGGCCTGACTCTAAAAGAAGTGTACTTATAGGTATCACAAGTTCCCTCAATGTAGAGACACACACCCAAGTACATCCACGCAAGTGCAGAAAGTTTACACGCACACACACCTGGATCAGCACACATACACACAGAACTCACACACTAAAATATACACATGCACTCCTAAACACTTGCACATGTGTGCACAATCACACACATAAACTCACACACTCACCCCCACATGGATGCACTTACATGTACATGGTGATTGGAAAATTGAATGTGCCCCCCCAAAGGGCTGGATGAGCGAGTAGGGAAGCCCTACAACCCATGTTCATGAAGCGGAGACCCCAATTGTGTGCTCACAGGTATGCTAGTTCCTGCATGAATGCACAGCAAGGGCAACTGTTCATATGTTGCCACAGCGCCCATCTCCTTACAACAAACACCCATTAGAACAACAACAACAAAATCTACATGATAAACAACACACATCTCCGTCCAGGGCAGTGGTCCAGTCAGTGTCTGGGCCCTTCTCAAAGCCACAGAATTCAGCTGAGCCCAGGGCTGAGATAAGCACTATGGGTTTTGTTATGAGAGGGTGGGAGCTGTTTGTACACATGTTTGCTCACACGGGCACACACACTCCAAGCCATGTCCCTGGAGAATCAACTCATCTCTGATTTCTGGTTTTGTGGGACTTGGTTAGGACACCTGCCTTTACCTGTGATCCCCATTTGACCTTCCTACCCATGCACATGAACACACACATGCATACACACACCCAGACACCAGAGCTCAGGACCTCAGCACAGATGAGGCCCTCATTACCTTTTCTAATCCCTTGCCATGTTTTCTCAAGAGGTTGCCCTGCAGAGACAATGTCACAGGGTGATCAACCTGGCAAGCCATGTGAGGTGGGAACCCAGGGTGATCACACATGTACTCATGGGGACAGGAGGTAAAGGACATCTATACTGCACAGGGGGCTGATGGCTGGGTTGCAGGGGGGAAAGTGTGCGTACCTTAATGACCAATTCTTTTTTTTTTTTTTCTTAATGACCAATTCTTAAAAGCTATGAGAGTCAGAGAGACAGCAAAGAGAGAGAGGAGAAATAGAAATACAGAGCCAGAGAGAAAGAAGAGAAGTCACTGCCAAAATATAATTCATTTATGTTTACTGTATATATGAGGATCTTGTTTCTTGGGTCAACAGGAAATCAAACGGGCTCCAAATTCAGACAGACCTGAATTTGAAACCTGACTCTGGCATATGTTTACTATGTGGCCTTGAGCAAGTGACTCCTCTTCCTTGAGCATCAGCTTTCCTCATCTGCAAAATGGGAATAATAATATCTACCTCACTCAAAGGGTTGTCATGAAGGTGGGCTGTAAGAGCAGCTATGAAGTCTAGCATACAACGCATCATCAATAAATGTGAATCCCTTTAGCTCCTTGCCCACAAACGCATTGTCTGCTGTTGGGTATGCTGCCACCAAGTGCTTACAGCCAAAGACCCAGACTGCAGCCATCAAGAAATGAGATGAGCACTTGTGAACTTTTGACAGGTGAAATCTTATAATAACCTGTCTTGTCCACAAAGGGGGACTCTGAAGTGGTTTTATTGATCTCTATCCTACTATGTGTTTACCTATTACCACCACCAGCAACAATATTAGCTCTAATTTAGTGAGCACTGCCTCAGGTAGTCATAAAGATGAGCACTTTATTGCATCATCCCATTTGGTTCTCACAACTCTCTGAGGGTTACTGCAGTTAACTCCTTTTTCCAGACAAGGAAATGGAGATTGGGAGGTGAAGTGAATTCCCAAGGTCACAGAGAGTGTGGCTGGGCTGGGATTTGACGCCAAGTCTGCCTGACACCAAAGTCACAAATGCTGTCTCCCACCTGGGTGCCTGGGTGTGTGTCTGGGATTCACGTGGTCCTGTGGTGGGAGTGGGAAGGCAGGGGTGGGGGGGGGTCGGCGCTGAACAGCTGAGTAGGGGGACCCGGGTGGTAAGGGCCTGTATTTTGGGTGGCTGCTAACAGTTCAGAGCCCAGAGGGGAGGTTAGAGGAACTCCGTTGACTTTTAACCTCCTTCTAGCTTCGGGGAGAGACAAATAATCCTGGTGGAGTCTGAGCATGGGAGTAAGGGTGAATTCCAACTAAAGGATGAGGTCAGATGTGAAGGTGCTGGGCTCAGGGTTTGGGGTTTGGGAGCCGGCAGGCACCTCCTCT